>NC_060960.1:2621838-2829338 GCF_910589235.1 Vespa crabro
TGTCTATCTCCGGTCGCCCTCGCGGCACACACCCATAGACGCCCACGTACCCACATCTCGAGAGATCTTGCGCGTGTGTCAAAACGTGCTGCGTGAATAAACGCAGACAAATGCGTTCTCGTCCGGCGTGAGAATTTAGCGCACAATCGTACACGCACCACACCTCATTTTCCTACGCATTTTCCTTTTCCTCTCAAACGACGAAAGCTCGTGTTTATATATATATCTACATGTGTATGTATGTGTGTGTGTGTATATATATATGTGTATATATATATATATATATATATATATATATATCATGTGTGTATGCCTATGTAAATAAATAGGTATAGACATGTATAACATATATAGCTTATTGCAATCCATTTGCAATTCATATGCAGTATAATTATTATAAAATTTCTTCTTATTATTATACAAAGTCGTTAATTATTTCCCATACAAAAATTCATAAGATTCTATTTAGAATTATGTAAATAATAAAAATAAAAAATAAAAAAATAAAGAATAAATAACCTTGTCTGTCAACGTTACTCTATATACAAACTTTTATTTTTATATCTATATGTACATGTATATTTAGGTAAGTACTTACTAGGAAATATTCGAAAAGAAGATAAAGAAATTTGTAAATTTCCAAATATCAAAGATAATGCAGTGAAGTCTATTATTTTATAGTTTATCTAATTTATCTTCTTTCATTTAAAAACTATATATATATATATATATATATATATATATATATATATATATCCCTGATATATCTGTATTTATGAAAATGCTGAACTTTCTTAATTTAAAATGACAATAGAAAATTTATATTTTCGAAATTAACAATCCTTTCATGAAATCGAAAGATCTTGTAAAAAGAATCCATACAATTTGTTTAAAATTTTAAAGTTACCTATATATATATATATTTATTCATCTGCAAAATTATATTTAAAAATTATTGTCATTTAAAAGAATTAAGAAATAATTGAATCGATATATTTAATTCGATTTATTACACTATATGTAATCTAATGGTACGATAAAATCTCGATTAATGATAAGCCAATCGAAAGTTTGGCGAACTCTTGTAATCGAAAACTCGGAAGCTCTATTACTTCGGACGTTTCCCGCGTCAAGTCCGAAGCAACATCAAGATCGCGTAATATCTTACGCAACGGAATTTCCTCCATGACAAGCGAGTAGAGCTCGCTTACTCGCGTGAGTTTACGTTCGAAACGGTAACGTTGCTCTCGGCACGGCCCAAAGGTCATGATCAAGCGCGCTTTTTCTCTCGATGGAGTCACCAAGGTTAGCATCTGTCGCAGCCTCACTTCAAGAAGACATCGACTTTTTAATATGCAATTTATTGACCTTTCGACAATACCAAATTTCAATTTGTACGAGATAATCGTCTTGAGAAAAAAATTTTTCTTTTATATATTATATTTAATTATTTGTAACAATCTGAGGAGGCGAATGGACAATGATTTTTTGAAATTATCGAATCGAAGTAAATTGGAAAATTCAACGATAAAAGATCCAATGTTGTACAAACTGTTGGCTAACGTTTGGCTCGAGGGTTAACGAACAGCGGAGAACGGAAAGCGAAGAAAGATATTCGAAATGAGTCGTATTCGCATGCGTGTTCGGTACAAAGTAAGAAGGTTAGGTTAGATTCGACAGCTGTTCTGTTTCTCAGAACCCTGACCTTACATCTCCTTCGTACGACCTACGCGAAATTCAATTCAATTTAATTCTTTAAGTAAGAGTAAGAGAGAAAGAGAGCAAATAAATTGTTGCAGGAGTTTACATATATATTACGTATACAGTTAATTTATCGAGATTTATCATCTTATTTTTGTTAAGTAGATAAATAATATCTACCCAGATAATATCCATACATATAAATAATAAATAACTATTGTACGAAGAGAATATCGACATATATTATTATCACGACAATCACAACGAGAATGCTTATGTGTATGTAACAAAATTGGAACAGTGGAAAGAAAAGAAAAAAAAAAGAAAGAAGAAAATGTTCTCATCGTATTATCAATGGCATTTATTCCAATGCAAATTGAATAATACACATAATGACAAAACTCGTAAGAAGTTTTATATCCATTGCAGAGCACATGTTTATATTTATGTGATAGGAAAAAAAAAATACAGAAAAAATTTGCGTGTACAAAATACGAAGGAATAATGTACAGACAGGCCATTTGCAGATTATATTCAACCGTACAAAAATTATTTACACGACATTATGTCATTAAAGTTATAACGTACCAGCAGGTGCTACGAAATTGTAATCGGTGAAACAGCTGCGAATGAACTCGACGTAAATCGATCCAACAAAATTTTCCGATAATTTCATTGATAATAAATAGAATGGAATATACGATCATTTAAATCTTCCTGATTAATGAAAAACATGTATATAAGATAAATTTCGTAATGAAAATTATTAATGATGATTAATCATGGTTTATAACGAAAGTAAATATATGACAGTAATATAAATCGCGATAAAGTTATAAAGTTTTATCGTGATAACATTGCACTATCGAACGAGCAAAGTACGAATAGAAATATAAATCAACAGGTCTCTCTCTCTCTCTCTCTCTCTCTCTCTCCCTTTTTCTTTCTCTTTCTCTTTCTCTTTTTCTCTTGCTCTTTCATTCAGAAAAACGAAATAAATATAAAAGGAAAAACATATTTAACAGAAATTCATACAGAAGTAAATATATTTATGTAATACGATTTTTTTAATAGAACGAATTACCCATATTAATCACGAGACATTCACTGTTGATTCGATTGATATATGTACGTACGATATGTACGTAATTGCTTTAAAACGTAATATATGTTTTTTACTCCGTTTGAGTTAAATATTAATTTTTCTTTGTTTCTTTTTTTAGCAAAAACTGGCCTGGCAACGTAATTTTTAAGATTACGATCTTTATATGATTAAAATTATACGACGTTAAAATTTTCATTAATATTTTTTATAAGTAAACGAGTTAAATAGTACTTTTTGATATCTTTGAATTCTTATCAAAATATAAAAAAATATTTTTCGAATGTAAACGGTCTATCGGTAGTTGCGTTACATGATTAAAATAAATCTCATGTAACATAAATCTCATTATAATCAATAATAATCGATTACCCGAAGATCCATAAAATAAAATTAGTATAAACTAATTAGTCATCTCTATAATGATCTTTCCTTCAACTAGATCGAAAGTTTATAGAATTGATTTTGATTTATCTACGCAATTAAAAAAAATATAGATATCAATAAAACACTTAAATTTGTAATGTACGAAACAACTTACAAAAAGATATTTGTCTCAAAATAAAAAAATCTTCTTATCCCCGTTACAATTAAAAATATCGTGAAATTATGAATTAGAAAATTAAAATATTTGCTTACTTAACTCTTCGTAAATTTTTGCAAAAGCTGTCACAGATGGCTTTACAGAATGATGCAAAATTTTGAGATAACTCTAATATCACGATATACGATCTTATTTACTCGGCCATAAAAGAAAATATAAATAAATCGATTGATTTTTATTTGCCGTATTTGTAATAACGTTAATTACGGCTAAAAATAAATTAAAATAAAAATATATGCTACGAACAAACACTGTCTTTAAAGGCCGCCTTATACGTAAAGCTGTAAATAATATCGTTGAAATTGATTAACTAAAAATAATATTCATGAAACTAAAAATAAAACAAATTATATAGAGAAAATTTCTTGAAATAAATATATCTAAAAAAAAAAAAACAATTAATTTTTAACAAATAAAAATCAACGGATACAATCGAGGAAAGTAAAATTATTAAAAATTAAATATTTTTCAAGCATAGTTTTCATGGAATTGAGTAAACTAACTCGACAATATTTACATATGTTATCATTTAATATAACGTAAACAATATTGATCGCCAGGATCTTACTATAGGGAAATATATATATATATATATATAATATATATATATATATATATATATATATATATATATATAGAGAGAGAGAGAGAGAGAGAGAGAGAGAGAGAAAGCCAGTGCATACGCGCACACACAAACACACATGTAAAGTTAAAATATGTGAAAGTATATGAAAAGTTAAAAATAAATATACAAAATATTAATTACCAGCAGATAGTTAACGTTTACTGCGAAACGTAATTATTAATACACTTTGTTATAATAAAATTACTACAGTATTTAATTAATTACGAATTAAATAATACTGATTAATATTGATTAAATATATTAGAATAAGAGAACGAAGAGTTTACCGATAATGTTATCTGTAGGAAATATCGTATAAGAATGAATAAAGAGAGTTCTTGACATCAAGCGAAGGTGAACATTCGATAATGTTTTGTTTAGGTTTACGCATGACGACGACAAAATCTCTTAGAACTACAAACAGAAACAATAGCCTAATGTTCTATTAACTACATTAATAAATATTGTTTACTACGTATTTCTCTGTATTATCCTTCGTTCTTGAAATTTTTAAAAATAAACAAACTTACCTGGATGTATTATATAAAACAGCTACTAATAAAAAAGTTTTCGTACTCGACCTTTGGTTTTGCCATTTCTTAAAACACGACGAAAGCTGTAAAATATTGGGTAAATATTAAATTGTTAGGAGTATACAATTCAATTATAATAATATTAAATTATATTATGATATATATATATATATATATATATATATATATATACATATATATATACACACATACATATATATATATATATATACATATATATATACACACATACATATATATATATATATATATATATATATATATATATATGAAGTGTATATAGTGTATTAATGTGTACATTATGTACTATATATAGAAGTGTGTGTAAATTTTTATATTATATGTATTCATGTATGAATCCATATACTATACATACATTATATATATATATTCGTATAAATACGAAAATCAAATATCATATAAAACTCAATCAACCATAATTAATTACTCATGAATTATTAACTTTAACATCGTTAAAACGCAAAAAAAGAAAGTAAATGTGTATTAATATCATAAAAATAAGTAAGAATTATATGATATTACGTAATATTCCTCGGTGTAAATGACAAGTTTATTTTTAGAAATATTTTTTTATTTTCTAAAATATTTTTTAAACACGATGTTTCTTATAAGTATAATCCCTCGAAAATAACTTATTCCGTCATTGATTAGTATATTTTAGAATGATATACGTTAAAAAAATTATACTAAATTACCTGTTATTACGACGTAGACGTAGATTCTTTTGCAACTTAGTAATAGTTTCCGATCAAATATAATTTCTTCAGTGCCCGACAAAGTACCTAAACAAAAGAACATTTCATTTTAATTTCCTTCTATCTGCAATAGTTCGCTTATACGTAATTACGTTTTCTAAATTTAAAATGGAAGATTCGATTTTTTAGATTTAAAATAACAATAAAACTTTGTATAAATAATATTTTATTAATATACGTAAAATAAAAGAGACATTATATATGGATATATATATATATATATATATATATATATAAAATTAGAAAATATAATGAAAATAATCGGTCCATGTAATTCAGATAAATTTTAAATGAACAAAGAAATATAGATATTATTTTAATAATTAAATTCATTGAATTAAATATCATTCCTTTTTATCTAATTTTATCCTTTTTGATTAAAATGTAAAATTAAAGAAACATTGTATCCTTCGACGTGGTCTTTTACAAATATGTTTTTAATGTAATTTTTACAACATATTATTCAAAACTTATAATCTTTGTTATACACATACACAAAAACACACACACACATGCGCGCGCGCGTGCGCGCATAATCTATATCTTTATTTGTGATATAATAATATAATATATTTAATTTTAGTAAAAAAAACATTGAAAATATTACTTCAAAGAGTACTTAATTAATTTCATAAAAAAAAAGTAAAATAATTCCAATTAACAAGAAAAATACGCGCCTGAACGTAATCGTTGCTTTGTTTTCTTCTGTTTTATTTTTTTCCCCGCCACTATAAACGGTCTCAGTTGTTATCGTAGGTCGGCGACGCGTAAAAATAGCCATTTGAAAAACGAACACTTTTAAAAAGAATGAGACGGAAAACTAAGAGTGGGTGGTCCTAACATTATACATTACCGCGCAAAAACATATTCTTTATATTTTTTCGTCATCCTACATCTTCTTGTAAAGAACTACATCATGACGTAACAACGAACGATTATATTGCGATAACAAATAAAACGAAGAGAAATAAAAAATAAAAAAAAAGAAAACAAAAAAAAATTAAATAAGCAAACAAATAAATAAATAAATAAATGAAGCATCACTTTTACAAAATCTCTCGTTAAACGATAAGTAAGAAGCACAGATTCCAATATCTTGAAATAAGAATAGAAATAGAAATACTATGTCTCGATTGATTCGATCAACATCGACGGTGAATTTTTTTACACTTGACTAACTGATTTCGCCTTAAAAAGGAGAATAAAATAATTTGATCACTTCGAAGAGGGTATATCTAAAATAAATAAATAAATAAATCTACATGAGCATCATAGAAGCGATACGATGAAAACGAACATTAAACGAACTTTTTCGATGAACGATTAAAACGATTAAAATTATCTTCGTATCGTAATATCGATCTCTCCTTTATTTACTGTTAATTTTCATTTTGCATAGATCATAATATATAAGTAAGTGAATAGACGTAACGCGAAGAAAAAAGAATCTGCAAATGTGAAAAAATGATAATGCGAAATAATGAATACAAAGGAGTTAAATAAGTATAGCGAATGAAGAAGAGACAATGCGAAACGTAGAAAACAAAGAAAGAGCGCGGAAGAAGCATCATCACGTAATCAAGATATGCGTAAGCACATATCTAACCAGTCAACGACAGCATGGGTGAACGCGCGTGCGTGCTCATATACACGAGTCTTCGTGGCGCGTGTAAAACACGCTCGGGTCGAGGCAGTGTCGTCTCTTTTTCCATATAAATGACAACGTTCTACGTTCGATGCACCAAACAAGCAACCAACCAACCAACCAACTAGTCAACCAACCAACCAACCAGCGAAGCAACCAACTACGACGACACAACTGCTCTGACAGCAGCACATGCGCGAAAACGTGACTTTCAAAGGCAAAACGTTGTCGATGACGTCGTTTTAAATGACGAAGAGGAAGAAGAGAAGAAAGAGATTCTGTACTTGGTAACGATTTTTACGTATAATATTACGAACAATTACGAACGTCGTTAAAAAAGAAATCAGATAAGTGAAATGAGACAGTAGCGAATAAATACCATTTCAGTCTAATCTCTTTATTTCTGTGATATTTTTTCGATCGAAAAATAAATATAAAAATAAATCAAAACTATTCGATTAGAACATATATCTGTAGTTACGAATTAAAATTGTTATATATTTTGTATTTATATAGATACAAATTTAGTATCACGTACATATATATATATATATATATATATATATATATATGTATATATGTATATATGTATATATATATATATAAAATGTTATATATGTTATGTATAAAAAGTTTCTATATTCTACCGAATCACATAACTTATTTATATAGATTTATATATGCATACCTATACACAAATAGAAAAAACAATACATGAAGCAAATAATAAATATATTTAAGTGTACATGCCAAAACACACGTACGTATGTGTGTGTATATATATAATGTATATGTATACATATATATATATATACATATACATACATATATATATATATATATATATATATATATATATATATACCCAGAAACATTTATTTACGTGCGAACGGTTTGGCTCACATCCATCGTCTACGATAGAAGTGCGAAAAACAGATAGACAGCTGCTATCGTCTCTATTAGAAGACACCCTCTCATTTCATTCCCACGAAAGATGATCGCAGAAGGCAACCGCGATTTTTCTATAATAGAACGAAGGGAGGACCGGTGGTTTCTTTGATCCTTTGACTTCCGCGGACTTAGCCTATGACGACCTATGTAGTATGTTATTCGTGATTTAGGCCCGGAGCTAAACGCGAGGCC
Source organism: Vespa crabro (assembly GCF_910589235.1). Taxonomy (NCBI): domain Eukaryota; kingdom Metazoa; phylum Arthropoda; class Insecta; order Hymenoptera; family Vespidae; genus Vespa; species Vespa crabro. The sequence continues at coordinate 2,629,989 of NC_060960.1, forward strand.
ATCGACCCTCTTCTTTTTTCTTTTTTATCTTCTTCTTTTTTTTTCTTTCTTTTATTTCTTCTTTTCTACCTGTTTCTACGTTTTACTTTGTTAGCCGCTCGCAAGCTGTTTTCTTAGAACAAAGAAACGATCTAACGACCGATCGATATATAATCATTTACACATTCATATTTCTTTACATAGATATTTTTATTGTCTTAAATAATTGAAATGAAATGAAGTAATATGACGAAGGCTAAGAATTAACAATCCTTTTTTTAAATCATTTGCTTCAATATACTTTTGTTAATTAAACCAATGGATATTATATTATAACGAAAAACAAAGTATTTTGAAATACAGATAAATCCAGGCATTCTCTGTAAAATCGTTAATTAAAAAATATAATATCATGCTATATTCAAATTATTAAAATTTTCCAAGGGAGAGAAATAGAGATACAAATACAAAGAGACAGGCAGAAAGATAGAGAGAGAGAAAGAGAGAGAAAGAGAGAGAGATCTCAAATTCAATTCATTAAATTAAATATACTTTTTAATTTTCTTTTTTAATTGATCTTAAATTACCTAACAAGCATCAAAAATGATTACGAACGATAAGTACGAAGAAGAATAAGAAAATAAAAGAGAAACTGCTAAAGAACGAAAAAAAGAAAAAGAAGAAAAAAGTGAAAATGACGAAGGTATCGATTTTCAGTGACAGGGTATAAGAATAATTTAAAACGGTAGGTGGAAGCACAAAGTCGACGCATATGGCTTAGGTCGTTGACCTGCAAGAACATACAGCAAGGTAGGCAAACAAGCGAGGACAGGGAGAGACTCCTCTCCTCCGACCCCTGCAACCCAGCCCGAAAGAAGAAGCGTTTCCTCATTGGTTCTCACCTGCACCAAATTCCTAGCTGGCCAACCTCGGTCATTGACCCTTCTTAGAAGAGCACGCGGAAGACCGCGATCGTTGCGCTCGTGCGTCTAAAGACCCACCTCATAGTGATGTCCATTGCCATCGTTCTCTTCTTTCCAGGTAGTTCTCAAAATCGATCCCTTCTTAAAAAAAATCGCTAAGCCCTTTGCCAAAAAGAAAAGAAAAGAAAAAAAAGAAGAAAAAAAAGAAAAAAAGAAAGGATAGGAAAGAACAAAAAAGAAAGAGAAACGAAAAAGTTCAAATTCCAAATAATCCGACGACTAATCGATCCTGTAAAAAATAAGAATAAAACTCACCAAGATGTCTAACGTAACGTGTATGTTATTATTTAGTCTTCCTCGAAATTTCTCCATGATAAATTTAACAATTATCGTCTTTACGATTAATCATGAGTCTATAGAAAATTCTCATTGCCAACATCCCAAAGATTGTCTACATAATCGTAAATTAATATAATCGTAAATTGCTTCGTCCGTTTTTTCTATCTTTTTCTTTTCTTTTCTTTTATTTTATTTTAATGTTTTATTATTATTCATTAGTTCGGCCATTAATTCTCGAAGAAGAAAATTTTTTCAACTGATCAATTCTCATCTACTTAAAGAAAAAAAAAAAAAAGAAAAAAAAAGTAAAAAGAAAATAAATAAAAAGAAGAGGAAGAAGAAATAAAAACAAAATTAAAAAAGTAAAAAAAAAAAAAAAAAAAGAAAAAATAAAAGGATAACATAGTCGAGTGGACACGTCTTGGTAACACGTGCCGAAATTTTCTAGTCGGTTTAGTCGATAAAATAAGTATCATCGATGACGATAGAAAAAGAAAATAAATTATCGTTCGCGTTGGTAGTTAATAATAAAATCGTCGGGGAATCGTATAGTCCTTGAATCGGCCGTTCAGCTACGATTCGTCCGGGTCTGCACGTGGAGCGATACCGGCTTTCAGAGGTCACGGGTAACGACTCGACCCGAGAGAGCAGAGCTCGTCTTCCCTATCGTTTGCTCTATCTGTGCAACGAGTTTCTCGACACGGCACACACAATATTAGAGATCTCTATTTAAACGTCTTTGTAATAATTCTATTTCATTATTTTCATTTTGATTACATCTAATTAATACATAATAATATCTCTAATAGTATCATTCAACTTATTGCGAATATATCTTTGCACATTTCTAAATCAATTATGAAATCAAATAAATACCATTGGGAACTAATTCAAATGCTTAACGTTAATCGATGGTATCATTAAAATGTCCTCACGACATATACAGATCGTACTCGATGATAGTTGATAGATAGTAAATGACCGTTATCGTATCGTAAAATTGTACATATTATCATGTTAGAAATGACAAACGATCAATCCATTAAATTTTCTTCAGGCACAACAATCATATTTCCTTTTTTTTTTTAATTTCGTTCAAAAGTCAAATCTCTTCGTATCCTATTGTCCGTCCGGATATTTCTTTTTTTTTCTTTCTTTCTTTCGTTAGAAAAACAAACTCTCGATAAATACTTCCGTTAGTTAACAAAATGATTAGTTTAGACTATTATTATCTTGGCACATTAAATATCGAAAAATTCCTTGAATCTATTTTCGATTGAGACGATTAAGAATCGGTCGTCGACGCGTTATCAATTATGCGATCTCTGAAAAAAGTGATTAAAACCAAACGATGAGAACCAATGATTGAATAAATGAGTAAGAAAGAGCGAAAGCGAGAGCGAGAACGAGAGAAAATAAAAAAAAGAGAGAGAGAGAGAGAGAGAGAGAGAATTATCGTTGTACGTACCGTAGAAGTCGTGGAAATTCTCAAGGAAAATTATCAGGAATACCCCGGATGAATCGTACTTGTTGATGTCACGCAAACAAACTATTGTTGCATAATTAGTTACAATGGACCTCGGCGAAGGTCGCGGACGAGTTACGCTCTAAGGAAATCCCACGAGTTTGAGAAAATAGCTACGAATTTGTGTTACGTGTATTTACGATAATCACAAATAAGCTCCGAAATTTTGTTAATATATCATTAAACGTAACGACAATGCTCACACAGTTTTACACGGTACTTTCTAATCTAACTCTAATATTTCGTTTTATTCTATTTTCTTTTTTTTTCTTCTTATCTTTATCTGTTTTTTATTTCTTTTTATTTATCTATCTATTTTTTTTTTCTTAAAGGAAAGTTGACCCGAATTCAACTTACAGTTCATTTACCCGACGTAAGTTTTATTAAAACGAAAGTTTGGCGAAAATTAACAAAATTCAATTCAACGTGTAAAATTTGCTTTTTATTTCTTTTTTTTTTTTCTTTTTTATTACCGAAATAAATATTATCAACTGAATATATCATTTTTATTTATAATTATTAATATAATACTAACGAATGATATTTTAAATGTCTTAGATAAATAAATATCGTTAAGAGATATTTAAAATAGAAGAAGAGATAAGATTAGAAATCGTGGTATATAGTGGGATACCAAAGACATTAAGAGAAATAAACGACTCTTCTTCGATAGTAGTACGAAAAAGGTTGCTGAGCGACGAAGAAAAACGACCAAATACGAAATGAGGAGTTACACCTTTGGAGTGCCGACCATTCCTACGAGAGGAAAGTTGTTTTCGCCAAAAAAGAATATCAGAGGAGAAGAATCTGAGAATCCGATGTAATTTACGTAATCAGCCCATTGCCGGCTAGATACCGGTAATACTGGCATCGAACACGGTGAGAAGAATAATACCGAATACGAGAATCGAAATGCCACATCCTGAGTGAACATGCATGCATACAGACCAACCACGGGAAATCGATAAACCGGTCACGTATACAAATGAACTTAGATATCTATAATACTGGCTCTATTTTAATTAATGCTCATAAGAATATTATTATAGTTATTATTTATAGCAGAAAATATGTTCTATACAAACATAAGAACATCAGTGTAACATATATTTAATTTATAATTATTTACTTACCTACATATATCATATTTTAAAAGATAATTTCTTGGAAAAAAATTTTTCAATTTTTACTCCTTGATAACTTAGATTGTATCGATTAATTATAATAAAAAAAAATGTGTATATATATATATATATATATGTGTGTGTGTGTGTGTGTGTGAATACGCATTAGTTAGATATGTATTGATAAATATTAACAACATATTTTTTTTCTCGACTTATTGCAAGCTTAAATATATAACAATATTTATATAATTATATGATAATAATTTTTTAATGATAGAAAATTATGATCGATTATAACCAATCGTTGAATGGTTAATCAAAAATAAATTTTTGTTAAATAAGTGTAATTTAAAGGCAATATAAATATCACAGTTGTGCAATTGCTGTTGATTCAACAAAACGCTTTGCTTAACTACTCGATATCCAAAACAGCCTTGACCTATAAACAGAAAATCATTGCTAACAATACTATTGAAATTTTGGTATTCTGTTTCTTTCAAAAGTATGGCTAAACTATTCTGAAAAATTCAAGATAGAATGAAAATGAACAAACAATCGGTCTATAAATCTTCTGAAATTTAAACGATTAATATCAATAACATACTTTAGTTAATTTAACATCGATTGAAGAAAATTCACTTTCTATCTATCTTACAGTATTCCATTTATAAAGAGAAAAATACAATTGTACGATACCAAATTTTCTACACACACATTTTTCAAGAATTATTCTGAAAAGTATAATTATCATTTCGTATTTTATTAATCACACGCAATAAAAAAAATGAAATAAAATAAAAATGAAATAAAATAAAATAAATAGAAAACAACGTGTCGCTCGTTGCTTGCGATCATTCCAAAGCTTGATCCACAACTTTCGCATATTACAAGATAGATCTTTATATTTCAAATACATTCACATGAATATTTTTAATACATCAACATATCGTTTCTCCTCTTTATCTTTTTTAAAAAATTTATGAGGTAAAATAAAATTGTTGAAAATGTAATCTTCTCCTACCAGCTTAAAATAACTATTAGGTTATTATTGACTCTACAGGTATATACCTATATACAAAGAGGAAATTTCAAGATTAGAAGATAAGACTAATTTTAGCAACGATTAGAGAGATTATAAAGCGACTCGTTTCAACAACTAACCTTTAATGAACGACAAGATTATTCGTGACATTCGTGATTTTTCTGTCGCGTACCGACCGCAATCGAAAGTCTATTTGATACGATTTGAAACTTTAATACATTTATATTAAATCGCTCCAATGATTTTCATTTTGATTAACATTTGAAAATAATTTGAATTATTCAAAAGTCTTAAGTATTTCACTAATGATTTAAAATGGGCATTAAAGAAGACTTAGCTAAATACGCTTCTCTAAGAAGTCGAAAGTAGGTCTCATCGTCGTCGTTGTCGTCGCCGTCGTCAACATCGTCAACTTTGTCAACGTCGTCAACGTCGTGTTCATTGGACTGAGAAAGCATCGAAGGACGAGAAAATGGGTGCTTCCTTGATTTCGTGAATTCAATAAATTTCAATATGATTTTGGTTTGCCGACTTGGCACGTGTCCCGTTATTGAGAATCACTGGGCCGACGAGGCTTCCTAAACAATGCTCGACTCACTTTCACTTCGTCCCCACTGTTCCTACACTACTACCACGGCCGTCGATGCTTCGTCACCATCATCGTCGTTATCGTTGTCGTTGTCGTTGTCATCGTCGTAGTTGACGGCGACGTTCTCATCATCGTTGTCGTTAAATGTGAATTGTAACAAACATCGAATAACAATTAACTCACATTACATCTCTCGGAACACATATTTCTATTATTTTTCTTTCCATCGATAAGATATAATCTTATCCACACATATAATTTTGTTAATCATCTAATCGTACGTTATTGAAGATGAGTGTGAAAGAAAATTACATGTCTTTACGAGGTCCTTCGTGAGTAGACGATCACATTAAGAGACACAGAGGGAAGTCATTCTAACCTGTTTAGTTAAACTCGATCAAAGTTTTGCAAGTAACAAACAATAACTTAATATCAATATCATTAACCTTAATAAATATTCATATGTTATTGAATACAATAAACTGTGAACGGATGTTAATGATTTAATATTACAAATGTATTTCCTTTATTATCTCTTATTTTTTTCTTTTCGTTTCTTTCAGTTTTTTATTTCTTTCTTTTTTTCTTTTCTTTTTTCTTTAACTTCCCTTTGATCGTCTGGTTCATAAAACGACATGATCGACCTATATTTCACAAGAGAAGGAAACTAAAGCAGACGAGGAGGGGGAGAAGTGGTAATGGAAGGAAGGGGGAGAGAAGGAGGAAAAAGAAGAAGAAGAAGAAGAAGAAGAAGAATTTGCATGAATTCTCATAGGAGTTCGATACAATGCGATTATAGAAATATCTGGAACCATTTCGTAAGTCGAACGGCGGATCCACAGTTCATTGTTGTTGCGCGCGAACCTTCGTCGGGCGTCGATTGGTGCACGGCTTGAATTGAGCCTGGGAAGATTGCAAAAACGGAATTCTTATATTCGTACAACAATGGGACGGATGACCGTCGAATCCGCTCTAGATTTCAGAAACAATTCTATCCATGTTTCACAAATACATACACATTGTCATTACATTATATGTAACTATGACAACTACTTTTTTTCCACGGATGTCTTCTTGATAATTACCATTAATATTAATTAGTGATTACCACTAATATTAATTATTCTTATGATCAACATAATTATACATTATCAACGCGACTTTTCTTTTTCAATAGTTAAACAAACTTAAAAAAAAAAAAAGAAAATTGATTTTTTAATGAAATCTTCAAATATGTTTATTCTCATGTTATCTGTCTCTATCTATCCCATGTTTTTAAACTATCTTTATTATAATTATTACCGTAATAACATATGTATCTTTATTATCATCCATCTTATCTCACGTTTCTCTATAACATATTTTTATTACAATAATTAAACAGACTCAACGCAGACGATATGATAGAAATTCCCAAATTTTAGATTTCTTTTTTTTTTTTGTCAAGAAACTTAGAATATGTTTAACAATTATCGTCAAAATGAATAGTTATTTCTTTACACATTCCTTATCAATAAAACTTCATTTTTCCTTCAAAAGAAAGCAACAAAGTATATCTATAAATCATTGAAAATCTTTTCCTCGATCTTTAACCCTTCCTTTTTCTTTCATTCGGTCTACCACAATATCGAAGGTGTTTTGTCCCGTTTATTGTGGCAGAATGGTGTCAGTTACATAAGGTCTCCTGCCGTGCCCAGAAGTATCAAGGATTGGTAGAGAAAGATGGAAAAAGTGAGAGAGAGAAAGAGAGAGAGAGAGAGAGGGACAGAGAAAGAGAAAGACAGAAAGAGAGGCTGTTGCTTACAGCTTGACGACCGGATAAGAAGAAACAGAAGAAGGAGAAAAAGCAGAAAAAGCAAAAGAAAAAGATGAGGAAAAAGAAAAAAAGAAGGAACAGTGTTGGTATCTCTCTCGGTGTGGGCTCGAGAAAGGAAAAGAAAAAAGAAAGGACCAGTGAAGAAGGGATAGTAGAGGGGAGGAAGGAACCTCGTGGCGAAGAAGCTGGAGGGAAAGACATGAATGTGATTCGAGAAAAAAGGAGAAAGATAAAAGGAGATAGACGAACAAAAAAAGAAACGAAACGAAACGGAACAGAACAAAACGAAACGACACGAATGAAATAGAAGAAGTAAAAGAAAAGAAAAGAAAAGAAGAAAAGAGAGAGAAAAAAAGAAAAAGAGAAAGAGAGAGAGAGAGAGAGAGAGAAAGAGAAAGATCGCGTCTACCTATACGAGAGGCACGAATGGAAGTAAGGAAGGAAAGGAGGTAGGGCCAACGAACACGGAGATAGGACGAAAATTGACCAATGACGAGCCGGTACCGCCATGGTTCTTTTTACAAAGCACGATAAGGGGAGCGAGGAGGTGAGAAAAGTGAAAGTTCGTTCTAAGCCGGCAGAGCTAATATCTCCCTACCTTCCGCTTATCCCTTCCACAATTATCGTCCTATCCCTTTCTCTCTTTCTTTTTCTTTCTCTTTTTTATTCTACGCCGATCCCCTCTGTTTCCTACCACTCCCCCTTTACTCTTCAACACCTATATTCGTCATCCTGACGAGTAGAGTTCCGTACGGCATCAAAATTTTTTTCCTTCCACGTCACTATCTCCTCGATTATTTTTCTTTTTTTTCTTTTTCTTCTTTTTCTTTTTTCTTTTTTTCTCCTAATCAACATCTTAAATAAATCTTTTCGAGAAAATTTCTAAGATATGAATAGATGATATACAACATAACTTGTACGACATAAAGTGTTTTTATGGAATTTGATTTGTCACGTTTGCCATCTCTTTCTCTTTTTTATCCTTTCTTTCTTTTTTTTTTTTTTTGTCTTCTTCTTCTTCTTCTTCTTTTTCAACTTGCACTTCGTGCATTTGTAAAAACAAAGCTAAATAATAATAAAAGAAAAGAAAGAAAAAGGAAAAAGAAGGAAAAATAAAAAGAAGAAAGAAAGAAAAGGAACATCATCGAATTTCCGCGATTAATATCTATCCCCGGAATAGATGCTGCACGGTATATCGGCCGTCAAGGCGATACGTGTAAACTATTTGTTCCTATCTAAAGCAACTCGTCGAAGTTTATTGGTGGGGTTGCTTAGGTGAAGCGAGCGAACGAGCAAGCAAGCAAGCAAGCAAGCAAGCAAGCAAGCAGGCAGGCAGGCGGCCAGGCACTCCGGCGCCCTCGATTTCACTTTCATTACGAGGCCAGAGAGCGCTTCGCTTTACGCTCATTCACTCTCGTTCGTATGTACTTATATATATATATATACATATATATATATATATATATATATATATATATACGCGTGTATGTATGTACACATGTGTGCATGTGTGTGTATGTGCGTGTGAGCGCCCGTGCATGTGTGTATTGGTACGCATCGTATGTTGCATGTAAGCACATACGTGAGTACCAACCAATGCGAGAAGAACGTATATATGTATGTATATACAACCTACCTATCCGATCTTTTTTTTTATCTAACTATATCTCTCTCTTTCTCTCTCTCTCTGTCTCTCTCTCTTTCTCTCTCCCTCTGTCTTTCTCTCTTTCTTTCTCTCTCTCTCTCTCTCTCTCTCTCTCTCTCTCTCTCTCTCTCTCCGTCTACTATCTATCTATCTGTCTATCTTTCTCTCTCTCTTGCTTGATTTTTATTTATCCTAGGCACCTCGTTATCGACCGTAAAAATAGAAACGAGCGAGCGTGTCTTCTCGAGAGCGCGATGACGCGATCGTCGATCCTTTCGAAGGAGAGTCCTCCTCCTCCTCCTTCTCCTCCTTCTATTCCTCCTGCTTCTTCTCTTCCTCCTCCTTTCCTTACTTCGCTTGTCAGACTATAATACTATCTACGATAATCGAGCGTGGGACGAAGTATTTACAGTTCCGAAGGCAAAGCAATTTTCGCTATTTCTCTCGATCATTTAAATCCTTCCCGAATCTTATATACTTTACTTAAAAATAAATTCCATTAACAGAACTTAAATGGTACAAAAGAAAATTCGAAGATTTACATTTCCTTGTTAAATGTTAAACGGATTTAGAATCGATATTACGGATTCTCTTATATTAGATTATAGTAGATATTTTAAAAAATTTATTTTATTGTTTGTATTAGCTTACAGTCGTCGTGATCATTTTGAAATATCTATATGTATCGCTTTTAGAATTTTTCTAATATCGTAGTAAAAAGATAACGGCCCAACATCCTTGAAAATTTTTAGATAACGCGAAATAATCCCATTTATGTTGAGTCATCTAAACATTTCGCACTGACGTAATACAGGTAAGTAGATATAATAGAATTTTCAACGTGACGTTCAAAGAGATAATTAGTTTATATTATCTACTATATAAACTTAACAATTTTATGGATAATCGAGTTATTTTGTTCGATTATCGTAAATAAACACCATCGAAGAATTTACCTAATTATACTTTGAGTATAAACTTGGGGAGGTAAAATATTCGAAAGTATTTCCTGTTAATTCATATCAATGATACCTAAGCTTTCATCTTCCGGTAAAATGAAATTACGAAAAGACGAGGTCGAACACGGTAATGCACGAAGTTGTTCTCCAGGAAAGACGGTGCAATTAATATCTCGAAATGAAGTGCTTTAACCTCGCGAAAGGAGCGAGTTCTTTGTAATAACTGCAGTCAGGTATATATATCGCGATTATTGCAGATTGCAAAAGAGGCCGCGCGCGAACGCTTAGCGCGATCCGCAAATTACTTTGCGCGAGACGTCATTAAAAGATAATTAAGAAGATTACACGTCCTCGTAAAATAACGTTCGAGTTCATTTGAACGCGAAAGAGAAAGAGAGAAAGATAGAGGGAAAGAGAAAGAGAGAAAGAGAGAGAGAACGACAGTCTTTCTCTCTCTCTCTCTCTCTCTCTCTCTCTCTCTCTCTCTCTCTCTCTCTCTCTCTCTCTCTGTCTCTCTTTTTCTAGCAATATAAAAAAACACACATACATAGAGATTTTTTCCAATATAATATAAAACTTCCGACAATATATTCTATCGACATTCTCTCGAGTTGAAATCGACTCGAACGACGTTACATTAACACAACTTTTTATTTTTTTTTTTTCATTCCTTTCTTATATTCCTTTCATAGAAATATACTTTATTTAGAAATAAACTTTATAAATTAATTTATAGAAGAAACACTTAAGCAATGACTTAATCTGACCTTAATTACCATTCACCGATCGTCCTTACACGGATACGCGTTTTTTCTATCGATATAAACACAAAGCATTTTACAAAGAGAAGATTTAACGAAGTAATGTAATATTTCCACAAATCGAAAATTGCGGAAATGCCTTAACGCGTACGAGTTAAGATAAATCGAATGGAAAAATAGATACATGATAAAATATTATGAAACTTTAAAATTTGTTATCAGCGACAATTAACATTTATTTCGATTCGTTAAACGAAGATAATATATAAAAACGCGACTGGAATAAGGATAAGTTTGTTTTAACGAATAAGAAAAAAGGTAATTAATTAACCTTTAAGATTATTCGGCAAAGAAAAAAAAGGAAAAAAAAAGAAAAAAAAAGAAAAAAAAAAGAAAAAAAAACGATGCACTAATTTCGTGTAATCTTTTTTTTCAATAGGGATATCGACCGATTAAAACAATCGCGTTGTTCGTGAACGCATTTCGGTCGTTTTTCATGTTTGATAGACGGAAGAAAAGATAACACGATTTATCAAAGATACCGCGCAAATTTGAAGCGCCAACGTTCGAACGACCAGGAAACGGCAATTAATCGAAAGTAATCTCAAGAGGCCTCGAGTACGCCGCGAAACGGCGGAACGATTTACGAGACGATCTAGCTCTCGACGATGGGGTGAACGAATACCGTGGATAAATCGATTGCGTAAGAAGCAGAAAGTATAGTCCACAACGCGTAATTCGCCATCGAGATTGCATCCTGCAAACTTGAGAATCACGATTCTCTTTTAATGTTATCGCACTCGAATATCACCAACATTAGTCATTAATACGTTGAATTCCATAAGGGTCATCCATGGTTCCACAATTTTTACAATTATTATCTTAATCGTTTTTAAGATTTCTTTTCTGACATTTAAAAGACCAGATTTCATAGAATTTAATGTGATGTATAGAATTAAATATTATAGACAATAAATACTTTCATATCTTTTATATATAAAATATTGTTATAAAACGTATTAGAAACATAAATTCTTCGATTTGTATAAAATTGATTTAGCACTCATACGATTTGTTAATACATTCGTAAATTATTATAAATACATTGATTAATATTATTTTCGAAACATTTGTTTTTATCTTTATTTTATATGATCTTAAGATAGAGAAAAGTGTAACAGACGATTATCTCTAAAAAAAAAAAAGGAAAAAGATAAAGAGAAAACAACTCTTTTACGACCTTTAAATTTCATACAAAAATCGAGAAATGTTTATTATGCATGCGTTTGTATTAATTATTTTGAATGGCCGAACAGATTGACTTGAAATTTATATAAAAAATAAAGTTATTATCTGACCAATGATCCATAAGTAATTTTGATTCGATCCAATTTTCATTTTTAAGGTGGCAGTATTATCAAAAATGGAGAAAAATTCTTAATAAATCGCTAATGTAATTTTACGAAATTGACAAATTTTGAGAAACTCATCTAAAAATAAAAATCGATGGAACGACGATCGAGATGACACAAATAAAAAAGAAAAAAAAAGAAAGAGAAATGAACATCTTCTTTTCCTCCTCCTCCTGACTCGTAAAATAATTACAAAGTTCTATCGGCTTAACACTTATTTATTTATACAAAAACAAGTCGTTTTATCTTAAAAAAAATTCTAGAAGCTTCCATCTCAAGATAAAGAAGCTGTTAATACAAACACATTATTGACCGATGACGAATCAACTCATTATTTTCCACTCATTCTCTATTCATCATTTACTTATCGTCTAACAAGTTCATTCATCTTTAACGAAATTCACAAATTTAAGTTATACTTCAAAATTATAAGAATTTCGATGTGTGAAAAGATTTGTAATACTGAATATTTTATGAAAAATAATCAGTTTTTTGTTTAAACAGACATTTGTTTCTTCATAATTTGTCCGGTTAATAATATGTCAATGGAAGTTACATTGGATCTATTAATTAAATATTAAAAAACAGTATAATAATTTATTATCTCCTTAAAAAAAAAAGAAAAAAAATTGGACAGTATAAATATATTTTTTGATAGTTGATAGACTTGATATTAATTTAATCTTAACAAAAAAGTTCTTTCTCTCTCTCTCTCTCTCTCCCCCTCTCTTTCTCTCCATAAAATAACACATTGAATAAAATATGAAAATTTTATTAAAAGTCCATATTGATTTAATATGAAAACAATGTAATTGATATCTAAGAGATAAGATTCGTTCATAGTCGACCCTTAGCTGTTTGTTTTATATCAAACAGTTATCATTATCTGTAATCGAATATTCCTTCACTCGAATGCAAATAAACGTAGATCTCAATAATATATAGGTATGTGTAAATCAATATTAACAACGTGGCTTCGTTTTATACCGGTTGCAGTACCGATAAAACGCATCGAGCGTGAAAGGAGGTTGAATAAGATTTTTCTCAGCTTCGAGGTAAACGCGAACAGGTGCCTCGTAGTTACTCCGATCAACATCCCCGCTGACACGTTTTCCTCAAAGCAATTAGAGCATGATTACAGGAAGAAAAAGAAAGAATAAATCGAGGGAAAAAAATATCAAATTTGAATTCGATTTATTTCATTACGGTCAGTCACGTGAGAACATGACAACGATCAAGGGGACACAATTTAACTAAGACCTAAGACACGTTGTACGAGTTAACTTAACACGAAATTTATATTCTCTTAAAAAAAAAAAAAAAAAAACGGAGTCGTACATACTTAAAGTCTAACGTCAACCAAACTCTATACTATTGGAGAAACTAAGAAAGGATTTGTTTTTATATTTTCTTTTATTTTATTCTCTTTAATATTTTTTTTTCTTCTTTTTTATATATACCTACCCATATAAAAAGAACACCATCAAAGCGTTTTCACTCTTAGTGATTTCTAGTGAATATTTACTAATAGCAAAAAAAGCGACGATACTTAACGAATGACCATCGAATCCAAATACATTTAATACTTCTGTCAATTAACAGATTTATAATGTTTGCAACGAAGTCCTATCGACAGAAAAAGAATCGTGAATTACCAATATACGAAAACGACAAATTCAAAACATTTTGAAAATGTTTTAGAAAATTTTATATGTATCATTAAACGACATAGCAGATAGTACATAGTAAGTATAATAGATGCAATAAATATCTTTATACCTGCAATGCATATACGCAAATATACTTAAAGTAACTTATATACTTATACAAAGTATAAGTATCTATATATGTAGATATAATAGATATTATACGGAACATATATTACACGTACTATACAATAATTATATAATAAAAGATACGGAGAGAGAAAAAGATAAAGAAAAAGTAAATAATATAATGTATATAGTACTATGTATGAGTGTGAGAATATAATAACAGCATGCCAACATAATAGTATCGATATGGATAACAAAAAGACAAAGTAACTGTGCGAGTGAGAGCGTTCGTCTCCAGAAAGAGCGACATAATCGGTGAAAGTAACGTAAGTTGACTACCTTGGCCTTTGGTTACGAATGCTTAGGATAAAGTCAGTCAACAGCGAACGAGAGCGCCTATTCCATAAAGGGGTACATAAGATGGCTATTGGTAGTGGAAGACGGTCTCCATCATTCGTCCTCTTTCGTTCTTTTTTTCTTTAAGAATTCGTTGAAGAAAAAAAAGTAGTACGAGTATAAAAAAAAAAAAGAAAAAGAATAGAAAAAAGAAACAAAGAAAAAAGAAAAAAGTATATTTGCGTATTGAATGTTCACACATAAAGATTTGCCTGTGGGCTATGCAAAATATTTCGCATCTCTAAAACAAAGGCCAAGGTCATCTGAAAGACAAGGACACATCAGAGAAAATTTCGAATTTACCGAAGCTTTCTCTCTCTCTCTCTCTCTCTCTCTCTCTCTCTCTCTCTCTCTCTCTCTCTCTCTCTCTCTCTCTCCCTTCTCTCTTTCTCTTACTCTAACAAATAACGAATTTTAAATGTATTTTGTGCCAATATTTTTTTCCTGATAGTAGAAGTATTCTTTAAATCAAATATAAATTTAACAGACACGAATTTAGCTCGGATCTTAATAAATATCATAATACATGCTATATACGCACATATAGATATATACATTCATACATACACGGCGTTTATTTCTCATTTTTAAATAATTTATGAATAATTATTATCATCATAATTATTTCGTTCGTTCAAAAATAAAATTAATCCGCTTAAAAATTAAATTTGAAATATTTCTATCATGACATTCTACAAGAGAATATAAAACGATTAAATATTAACACATTTAATGCCACGGATATCATAGCGACCTACCGCACAATTTTGCAAACTTTATTTAAAACATTTTTAACATTTGTTGTACGATAATCGAAATAAAATTATTCTTAATAAAAGCTAATTCTAAGGGAAAAAGAAAACAAAGCTATTCATATTAAATAAAACTATATGTATTTCTCTGTCTAACACAATCGTAATGAAAGCGTTCTTATATGAATAATACATATATAAATAATACATATATATATATATATATAAAATGATTTAATTAAAACGTTATACGAATCGAGTATACTACCAAATAAAAAAAAAAGAAATATCATACACCTAATAATTAATAAAATTTTTCAATCGAATTCAATACAAAACGAATCTCCTTTATATTTTCTCTTACTTCCGGATTGGAATTTTCTTGTAATATCGAATACATATCGTTTAGTTGAGTATGTTGGAGGATATAAAAACGGTGCAAGACATCCGCAAGTACGAACGGAACGACGAGTCGCGCTCTGTAATACCGTGACCTTGACTCTGACTAGCCGAGCAGCCAGCTGCTCGGCCAGGAATAAGCTCGATGCTCGGTTACCATGTTGCGCCGCTAATATTAGCGTGCACAGCCGCGTGCACTAAGAACGACCCAGTGACGAACGCGTTCCCGGTGCATCCAATGTAACTCTTACTATTTCCCACGAACACACTCTTTCATCGATCTGTCGCGAATTCGAGAAAGTTGGGACAAGTTAAACGTTTCCGGATTTTCCGCTAGGCGAACTTATTAGTTCAATGATCTGAACACGAATTGAATCATTAAAATTTTTCTTAATGTTAAGCATATAGGTGATGACATACATATATTGTTAATTATGTTGCTTTTTAAAATTCCCATTTAAAATATGCATTCAAATGAACATTATAGAATATATAAATGCAAAAGTAGATTTAATCTGACGATATATAAAATTAATAAAATAAAATATATCTTAAAATAATTATTATTAAAGAAATAAATTCGTTTTTTATTCGATGGCTAAAACAGAAATTTTGTCATTTAATCGTATTAATCAATAGAAATTAAGGAAATTTATTAAGAATCTAAAAAACGAGGATTCCGTCGAATTGGGTTGATGTTTAAATTTAAAAAAAAAAAAATTCAAAAAGTGGAGTTAATCAATTTGGCTTGTAAATTGATATTTCAATCGAATTTCGATTAATCTCTACAATCTAAATGAAATCAACTATAATAAATCGTTGTAGTTATGTTTTCCTTCGATATTTGTCAATTGTCATTTGTCTCGTCAATTATGTCTATAAATTTAGAGAGACGTATAAAATACTATAGAATACTGTATATATGGTGTTAACAATTTTCTATCATATATCAAATTATCACAAAATGTCGCAAAGGACGTATCAAATTTCTAATCGAACTACCTAAATGAAATCTAAGAAACTTATTGTTTAACATAATTCCGATTTTTTCTTATACTACTCCTTGATTATTATCTCTCTTTAATTATTCTATTAATTTAAATATAATAAAAACAATTATATACGTACACCATCTTAATAATCCTTTTCTTTATATTTTAACAATCTTTCAAAAATAACACCACTCTGATAAAAACGTAATTAAGATTCATTCATATATATATATATATATTTGTATATTGTATATATATTTTGTACTTTAATTATAGCTTTATTATGATACGACGATCAACCGTATCAATTCCCCTTCCGATATTCCAAAATGATAAGAGATTCTTGCTGGAGTAAACGAACAAGTGAATTTCATCATCGTAAATCTTTGAGAATGCTACTGATGAAATTATCGAAGTCTTCCGATCAGCAACAACGCATATATATATATATATATATATATATATGTGTGTGTGTGTGTGTGTATATGTATATATGTGTGTGTGTGTATATGTATATATGTGTGTGTATATATATATATATGTGTATGTATGTATATATATATGCATATATGACGTCATTGAAAAAAATATTTGCGATTATTTTATGCTTGTGTGTATTGAAACGATGAATAAAAGAAATTGTGACATCTGGAAGAGGGATGAAGAGGAAAGCAGAGAGAAATAGAAAGATAGAGAGAAAGAGAAAGAGATAGAGAGGGAGGGAGGCAGAAAAAAAGAGAAAGACAAAGAGGAAGAAAGAGAGGAAATATTGACAAGAAGAAGGGCGTCATACAAAATGGAAAATAACAATAACAAGAGTAGACCCCCTGCGACTCATATCTCTTCTCCATTGCAACACCCCCAAGAAACGGCCTGACCTGACGCACTTAAGAATTATCGATACGATATCTTTCTCTCTTTCCAATTCTCATGATATATTTCTCTTCCTCTTCTCATATATATTCTTCTTCTTCTTCTTTTTTTTCCTCCTTCCTCTTCTTCGTTTTCTTCGTTTTCCTCTTTTAACTTTGTCGTCAGTAAGTTAACATAGATTATTTTCGTTAATAATATCTATTTTAAAAGCATATAATTTTACAAATAAAACTTCCCCTTATAATGTTCATTCCTCCTCCCCATCCATCTCCCAGCCCTTTATTTTTTTTCTGTAAATAAATAAAATAGAAATTTTGTTTCTCTCATAATACTTTTAATATATAATATTATAATATAATATTCTTATTGTTTATTCTTTATTGTTAATATTATAATATTCTACATTTCTTTAAAAATGATTTCAAAAGTAATTATTTATAAATTTATCTTTATTATTGTTCAGATTTGATTTAATTATAATAATTCGATGATTTAACGAGATCTATCCGTTTATTGTACTTAATTATTTATTAAAAATTTTACGAATACGATGATACGAATCGCGATTATTTGCAGGACTGTTTCAAAGTGGAACGCTTATTCAGCATCAAATATCGACATTTCGAATGTCGAAATACGAAAGAATCGAAGAATGTATTACGTCGATCGATTATAACGTAAACTCTTACAAGTTCTTCGTTAAAAAATAATTTCAAATCTTGCATAAGTTTAATTCATTTCTCTTATTAAAATGAAATATCTTTTTATCTAGTTATACATAAATATAATACTTAGATATAATTTTGTCGATAGATCGATTAGCATATGTTTCTTTATAAATATAGATCATGGGACTCACCGTTTATCATTCTGAGGCAACAATTATTCGATATACAGGATGTTTTAGAACTTGTGGACTAACTTCATTGGCAGTATATTTAGCACATTAAAATAAGAAAAATAAGTTCATATAAACATATGTCCGACACAATTTTGTTCCTAATATATAAACGAATTTCTATCTTCCAATAATTTTATTGATAAACTGATAAGAAATTCTTCATTAAAACAAACAATTCCCGAATAAATAGATCAGTCGTAAAAGATCCAATCAATAGGCCATCATGATCACTGAAGTTAGAAGAATCCAATAGATTTCTATCTATGAGGACTAAAGCAGTTAGAGTTTATAACATATCACTAGATAACTTTAAGATACTCGATTAAAGTATTAATCGGAATTGCCAACTAATTCTAACGATATCAGACGACTTAACTTTAAATGAGTCAGAATCTCAATGATAAAACTTTTAGAAGTTCATATTCGAACCAAAGGTGATCACTTCGAATAATTTAAAAAAAAAAAAAACAGGTAAATAAAATAATACAAAAACGATTGTATCTCGAAAACAAGGTCATATCGACCATATATATATTTGTATGAACTTTATTTTTTTATTTTAATGTGTTGAATCCTTTAGTAAAGTTATGCTCACACATTCTGAAAAATCCTATATATACATGTATATATATGTATATATACATGTATATATATATATATATGCATATATGTATTCATGTATATATGTATATATGTAGGTATGTATGTATGCGTGCGTATATAATATAGTAAAACAATATAATTAGAAGATGTAATCGCTCGGTTGGTAGACTTTAACCGCGAGAATGATTGCAATGAGCAAAGGGTATATAGAAGATGATACACTTTCATGCGAGTATATACGAGTGTCAAAAATATTCCATAGTATTGTTTCCCTTAATTATCTTCGAACATAAACATCAAAGTCAAAAAAAGTGATGTCTTTATAAATTCATGTCAATTCATTATTAAGTATCTTTGATATCTAATAATGGTACCTAATATTCCTTCAAATAGAAAAATAAAAGTCAATATCAGATAATTAATACAAAATTAATACAAACGATTTCAAATAAATAACTAAAGAAAAGTAATTATAAATGTCTCCTCATGCTTGATAGATACCTAAAGTGTTATTTAAATAAAGAATTCAATCGACAACTTGACATTACTATCAGTCATACAATGTTCTTTTTCCACGTCTACGGTAAGTTATATATTCTCACATCGTGCCTTGAACTCAACGTGTCTATCAATACGACCCGACGACCGAATGTTAAAGGTCAAGCAAATCAAGCTTTCGGGTACGTCGGACGAACGGCAGAAAAATTGTTGAAGGCAAAGAAAATTTGTTCTTTCTAAAATTAGTTCTGAAACGTTTTTAATAAAAATCTAAAAAAGATATACCGTGTATATTTATCAGATAAATTATTTATTTTCTTCATTACCTGTCTTTTATTTTTTTTTTTGTTTAATTTATGAAGACTAATCTAACAAAATTTTCGTTAATGTTTCTAATGATAATAAGTCGTTTATCTCAGTGATTGTATATAATCTATTACCAATTTTTAAAAATCTATTTAAATATCGAAATCTTTTCAAAGAGATATCAAATGAACCCTTCAAATTATCTCGAATATATAATGTTATACATACTAACAAATATGAAAATTAATCATGCTAATCTAATAAATGAATGCTTAATAAAAAGAGAAAAAGTACAAAACTGTGAACGTATCATAATAGATTGCACAAAATTCGAAAATATACAAACATTACACGGCAATATAAAAGAAATTTTAACAAATAAATCCAATTGAGATCAATTGAAGAATTGAGATCATTTCAAAATATTTATAAAATATTAATATATACTGCTAAATATAAAATAATAAATCAAACAATAGAATAAATAAATAAGTAGAAAAATAAAACAGTTTCTAAAGACAGAGTCTAGAAAGAAATAGATAAAGAAAAGTCGACAGAATGGAAAATATGATTACAAAATAATTGCAACGATAAACATAAATACAGTTGTAAATAAAAGCAATTTTAACGTATGTTATATAAAAATAATAATTAAGTTATTATCAATATATCTATTCATTTTTCTTTTTTGTATAGTATATACCCAATATTGTCAAGCATTTGAATAAATAAAAAAAAGGATACATAATTAAAATTTGAATTCGATGAAATAATAGATGTAAACAATTAATTACATAAATTGTAAAATCAAAAAAATCTAATTAAAGCAACACTCGAAATGTAAATCAAATATATAAAAGTAGATTAATTATCAAGGCAGTCTTTATCGAAATAAAAGGAATAAACAAATTGTTTCTTGAAAGATTTAAACAATGTCAAACACAAATACAATCGAGAACTTTTTTATCTTATTCGATACGATAATATTAAAAAAAAAATAAATAAATAAATAAATAAAACGCCAAACAAAAAATATTAAAAAAGATATCTGTAAGAAAAAGAACAAACAAAAATCATGAAACGATCAAAATAAGTTACGCTTTTCAATTCTTTCACGTGTGAATCCGTACTTATCCATTGTTCGCGACTACATTTCTAAAACTCGTGGTACTATGTATTACATACACGAAGATACATGTCGTTTATAAGTACCGGATCCGAGAAGGTTCACGAAGATTTCGACATTAAAATGCTGGAAATCGGGTGCTTGTCGTAAATATAGAAAAGGAAGGAGAGAGAGAAAAAGAAAGAGAGAAAGAGAAAAGCGTTCATGTCGACCTCGTCTTCCTCCTGCGTACCTAGTCGATGTTTAGAAACGTTCGATTGATTCAAAAGATTAGCAACCGGTCGTCATTCGATCGACTCACGTATATTCCATGCTACGGGAAAATGCATTACGAGAATTACGTCATGGTCGTTGCACCAACCTGCTATTATACCTCCTATATATATATATATAAAATATAGTATATAATATAATATACTTTACAAAAATGTTTTCTTCAACATTTTTATATCTATTGAAAACAAAAGCAAAGTACTGCGATACTGATTTTTCTTCCAAAGAAATTGAACGACTTCGTACGAAAAGAAGAGTTAAAGTACCTGTAGCACTTCTCGTAAGATTTTACGAGTCACAAGAGAAGATAAAAATAAATCGAAACTTAGACGAGTAGGTTGCTTTCGTGTCTCCTTTACGAGACTGCACAAAGTATTCACGAGCTAAAGATATTTAGTATCTCTTTAAAGTCGTTTCCTTTGTCTTCCATTTTTCTTCAAACGATACACAAATCGTATCGACCTACTCGACTTATTTCAATGTTTCATTCTAAACCTAACGTATTTTAGTAGGCTAGAATTGCATAATAAAAGTCAAGTCATTCTGGAAACTCATAAAAATACATCAAGTTTTATTCCGAATCATTCTGCATTTATTTGAGAATAAAATAAATCCAACAATATATACTGTAAAAAAAAATCTTTACAATCGATCGATCGAAAAGTATTCGGTTTCAAACCTTATATTTCAGTCCTTTTCTATGTATGTACAGATAATTCGTAAATTACCTACTATTATCACTATACCATGCTATTATCATTTCTTCTAATTCAAAAGAAAATATTAAAAGAGATAGATAGATAGATAGATAGATAGATAGCTTTATTTATTTTCTTTACTATCGACCTTGAAAAGAGTTTTACACATTGGCCTACGTGATCTAAATATTATAAATTGCAATACTTAAAATATGTTTGTTCAAGTTCGATTATATTTTCTTCCACTTTTTTTACTTGGTATTTATTTAGAAAAACATACTGACAATGTTAAAAAAAAACTTATTTGACAATAGACTTAACAAATACTATTATAAATAAATTATAATTGATCGATCACAAAATGTTTAGAATGTTTAAACTACTGTGTTTTAATTCTTGTTTACATTCAGATAGTAAAAATAATAATTATTATTAATATTATTATTTTATTATTATTATTATTATTATTATTATTATTATTATTATTATTATTATTATTATTATTATTATTATTATTATTATTATTCCATATTTTAATCATGACTGCTAATTGAGAAGAAAATAATGACAATATTAAACAGCTTATCTGCATTCATTCTTATATCTTTGAACTTGTTCAAATTTATATACATACATATATATACATATACATACACAAACATATATATACATACATATACATATATGCATACATACATACATACATACATATATATATATATATATATATATATATATATATATATATATATATATATATATATATATAGTAAAAAAAAAAAGAAAAAAGGATATTTTCTGATTCTTCATATTTAATTCCTCTTATCTGAAGAAATTTTCAGTACTGCACGAGACCACGTACTCCCTCTATCATCTTTAACTTTAATCTTCGATGGGATGTTTGATACAAAGTTTGCTATGATGTTTAGTTCAGTAGCTAGAGAGTTAGAGAGTGTGGTTGCAGTTTACACTCTCTGTGCACCACTACTCTCGACTTTAACCGCTCACCTTCACCTCGTCTCTTACTCAACGATTACCGACGGAGAATCGGGTCTCCTCTCTCTCTCTCTTCTCTGTTTTTCTCTTTCTCTCTTTTACTCCCGTTGCGTAATCACAGTGCGGCATACGATCATTATCGAGTCGAATCGTCACTCGAGTGGAATAAGTGCGTGTACGTACGAGCAAAAGACATTATCGAAGCATTAACGTTCGTGGCTGGGTCGCCACGTAAAGTGCCAAGTTTCCGAAAGGTAATCGAAACTGGTGCCACGCTTCTTTGTTTGATTCCACAGAGTATACACATACATATAATATATACATATATACGTATATTTATCTATGAGTTATATATACATGTGTCTATATTTGCACTTGTATACATTGAGAGAGAGAGAGAGAGAGAGAGAGAGAAAGAGAGAGAGAGAAAGAGAAAGAAAGAGAAATCATCATTTTTGTGATTTCTTTTATATACAAGGTTAATATATTTTTCCATGTTTGTATGATTATAATTCATTGATACATTAATTCATTGATACTCATTCATAATTTATATTTTTAGAAATTTTGAGAAAAGTACTAGAATCATTTGAGAAAGTTCGTGGCTTTTTATTTATTTATTTTCTTAATTTTATTATTTTTCTTTCTTTATTTTCTTTTATTTTTTATTTTTCGTTACAATTATTTTTAAGATTTATTTCACTTCAAGAACGAAATAAGTATAACTGTATTAAAAAAAAAAAAAGCTACAAACTTTTTAAATGACCCTCGTTAATATTATTATATAATAACTATTAAAAATAAATGTTAAAGTGAAAATAATGGAAATAATTGTTGGAATGAAAACAATTTAATGGAAAATTAAACTGTCGATCATTGGATTACATTAATGTGCTGTAATTCTGCAAACACATTTATTTGAGGCAAGCTATACTAACCATGGATTGTTCTAAATTTACGTACAAATGGCATTTTTAATAGCACGATTTATCGACCACTTAAATTCTTAATATCTAGTATCACATTCTTTTAGTCCATGTTTGTGTACGTTCCCATAGACGTTATTATATTTTCAAATGATATCTTTCATAAATACATTAATTAAGTTATAGAATATGATTAAACGCATAAGAAAATACACGCAAAAAGAGAAATTCGAAAAAATGAAAGGGATAACCTCACATAGATTGTTACTGCTTCTCACTGTATATACTTATTACATAATAACTAGAAGCGAGTCAGCGAAAGAGGAACTTCCGTTTCCCTTGAAACAAAGACACAACGAGTATTTTCTCCAAAGCCATGAGTATGATTACTATAACGTGTTATAAAATTAAAAAAAAAAAAAGGAAAAAAAAGAAAGAAAAAGAAAAAAGAAAGAGAAAAAAGAAAAAGAAACTAAATAAAAAAAAAATATTACGTCAAATTTAATTTTCTCTTTCCTGTATATTCACAAACGTGTTTGTAAATACCCATTGGATGAAAATGAAATCTACGAAGGAACACGTAGATAGATGCTAACTGTCAAAAACTTGGCCTTGTCATTTTTTTTTCAATCGCATGTCGACTCGTTAAAATCTCGAGTTTCTCTCGCGTTAAACATGTTGCTTTCTATTTTTTTTTTCTTTTTTTATGATTAATTCATTAGATACGTGAATTAAAAGTCTCCACTAATTTTCACTTTGGTCTTTAAATTAACATTGCCACCCCGTAAATAATGCTTTAAATGACGATTTTAATGTTTTATCGAATCTTGCGTGGTACCATTGACCTTGACAACCGTCCGAACCTGATAAAGCTAGCGACATCTAAACAAAGAAGTTCGAATGTATTCGCATTTTTTTTTAATTACGCTTTTTTACGCATTATCGTATACATATACGTATGCTATGTATCGTATATATATCGTATATATATACTCAGATATCTATCCCAAAGATTTTCTTATTTTCTATTTTTTGTTACAACTTTCCTATCTATGAAATTTTATTTCAAACAAAAAATAAGTTAACATTTTTTACGTATAATATTTTTTATTAATATATTTAAAAATTAATTAGAAAATATTATATTATTAGATATTAGACAAATCGAAAATTGACTTAACAATATCGTAAAATATATTTATAAGACATTGTGATAATTATTTCAAGTATTATGTACTCTTTTTATTATTAACTCTTTGTAATGCAAAATCATTGCTGACGTGATAACACTACATTTTTTCTATTATAAAATTTTAAAGTCATCTTTAAGATACATGACTATTAATTTATTCAATGAAGTAAATTAATAAAAAACAATTTTATTTAATAATTTTTTTCAAAGTATACTTATGCTTAAGATAAAAAAGAAAATCAAATCAAAATGTAAAATTATTTGACCAAATTAGAAAAATAATTATATCGCAAAGGATTAAAATTCAATATGTTTTAATTCTCCATTTAAGGGTTAATAAATAGCTGTAGAAAAATCAGAGTCACTTAATTCGTGCTCGTCGAGGGAAAAATAAAAAGCACTCGCGTTGGTCATTAAAAAGAAATTCTAAAAATTAATGTCGGAAAATTTTCGAAAGATAACCGTATCAATTAGAATAACTGAGGCTATCTAAAATATTTCTACTCGTGGAAATTGATCTCTCAACTATTCTATACGAACAACGCAATGGCTTATCGATTAAGCGTCGAGATTTTACAAAAACGGAAAACTCGCAATGTCATTTAGATCAACAATTTGGGTACTCGTAATGTTTTGTTTTTCTTTTTTTTGTTTTTACGAACTCACGAATTTGAACGAAAAACATAAAATCAATGAATTAACTATATCCGTATCAATCAACAATTTTTTATAATATACATATATGCGTAGTATACAGTAATATACAATAGATAAATAGAAAACAACGTAAAACTACGATGAAAACAACGCTACGTTATTTGCTTTCTGGTGCCACATTGATTAGTAGGAGATATAAGCCACACTATAAACCACATATAGCTCAATGTTAATGCAATACATACAGAATCATTGTAAAACACAATATTACCATCATTTTATTATATATGCTAAATCAAATTTTAATTCCTTCTATTGTACATTTTTAAATCTCCCACCTAAGTTGTATAATAAAAACCGATCAAGATCAGATTCCAATCTAATCTTTTAAATTCAAAACTGAACAATTACTTTTTGTACTGAGATGACTGATTGTATCTAACTGAAAAAAAAAGATGAAAAAAAGAAAAGAAAAAAGCATATGAATATATGAAAGATAAAAAAGAGAAGAAAACAATGAAAAAAGAGAAAGAGAGAGAGAGAGAGAGAGAGAGAGATAGAGAGAGAGAGAGAGAAGGAAAGAGAGAGAAAGAGAGAAGAGAGAATAAGAGAAAGAGGGAAAAAGTCAATTGGCTCGTTATCGTTATCAACGTTTGGAAACGTTCGGCAAACATCGCGATCTTTCGAGAGAACGGAATCAAAAAGAAAATATAACAACGTTATCGAAGACACGGATAACGTCTCTCGCGTTTATGGGTGGTTCGACGTAGAAACGGACCAATAGCGTGGCATTTTTCAGTGCCTTACCCCCGTACACGTGACCCCACCAGTAAGAAATACGTCATATCGCTGACCCCACAAAAGAAGAGAATAATACGTGATACATAATAACAGTTTCCTATTCGAAACATACCAACATATTTGTCTGTTGTATCACTTAGTGACGTACTTGGATAATCGATTATCTTAGCCTACTATAAATTACGAGATACCTATTACAAATCTTTTTCATTCCCTCTCTTTCTCCCTCTCCCTCTCTCTCTCTCTCTCTCTCTCTCTCCTTCTCCCTCTCTTCCTTTCTCTTTTTTTATTTATACAACTGTAAAAGAAAAAGAGATAGAATATATGACGCGTGTCGAACACATTAGTTTCAACGATTTCTTTTCAACTTCGGTCAATACCACCATCCCGATACAATAATATTTGTGATTAAATTCTCCATAAATATCTATTTTTTAAAGCATAATCGTTAAAAATCTCTTTTGCAATCGTCATCGTATAAAGCGTTAGCTCGTTATAACCTTCGATAGAAATGGAATTTTTCAATTCTGAATAAAGTTTTGAACGAATCATTATACTTTTCTGAATGTTTGGATTCTTAAATACATCTTATCTTAATGATTATTGCAAAAATTTGGCATAGCTAAATCTAACGAGATTTTGCACATACATTTCGTCTATCGCAATATTAATTACTATCTAATATTTCAACAAAATTGTTCGATTATTTTCAAAATAAAATTTTGTTATAAATATTTTAACGATATAAATCAATCGTTTATCGACTTATAGATCATGTTAAATTTTTAATGACCCACTAAATGATATCTCCTATCTTACCTGCCAATATGAGAAAAGTAATTGACTTCTAAAAGATTTAAAAAAAAATATTCGTAAAATATTTTTACTAGTTCAAAAAAATGTCCAAGTTATATCTTTAAAATAACGTATAATGGCTCCAGCCTATCAGTTTCTTCATTATAAACATTTATACCGTAATATCATTATAGACAAATTTAGTAAAGATTGAAAAATACTGATATGAACCATAAGTGGGCAACTGGTGGCGACCGATACCTCTCTACTTGCCTGCTTTAGTAAAACGATAGTAAACTATCCCCACCATTCGACATCACCATAACTCGTACCATACACCATAAAAGCTACATGGCTTTTATTTCTGTCTTTATTTTTTTTCTATTGTTATCTATTTTTTTATTTTTTTTTTTTTATCGATTTCATATATATATATATATATATATATATATATATATATATATATTTGAAAAAAAATTAATAAGAATTGATATTCAGAACTTTTAAGCAACGATATCACAAAAGTAACATAAGACATTTTATTTTACAAACATAGGATTATAATACCAATATTCTACCTATCAACTATCCTATATACCGAGTAAGGTGCGAGGAGAAAATCTACGCTTAAACTATGCACGACTTTTATTTTCAAGTATGGTGTAATGGTTGATGAATTTAATAACCTTCACACACGCACGCATACGTAATACATAAAACGTGAACTATAATGATTTTATCCTTACGAAATTTCTCATAGGCAACGGCTTACATTTAATAGTCGAAAATGTATAGCCGACTCTGATTAGTGTATTCTTTCTTATGGCTTACGTATTAAATTTTACATCGTCGAGTATAAGTAAAAATCTTAAATATCAAAGGAACGAATTATTTGATAATGGAGACCATAATGCACGCAACGGAGAAGTTATCCATTTACGAATTATATAAAGCAAAAATACTATCTTAAAGAAATTTTTTTCATTAGAATAACTTTCATATAATACGTGAAGAAGACGTTGGATCTTGTTTGTAATTTCATACAATATATCCAGTTACTTTTAAAATCACATTTGTCCATTTTATTATAAACGATTAAAAATGAAATACGTAAGGAACAAGTCTAATTATATAACATTCAGTAATATAAAAATAATGTGTTTGTAATCATCGTGACAATATAACGAGAGAGAAAGAGAGTGAGAGAGAGGGCTCTTTATAGGGTCAAAGTTTTCAAACAGATACGAAATTGTCAAAGAACATTTTACTAGATTTTTTTCCTAAAATCCAGAAGACGCAGTTCTCTGACTAGATCAAAACGTCGAGAGCACTCAAGTTAGTTCATATTACATCGATCCATCGAACGATAAAATAGATACTTAAGATGTTCTCAAGTACCTTACGGGCATAAGTCGAATAGATAAGTAAAAGTATTAGAAATCTCGTTGAACTGTTGCAGGTGTTACCGTGACTCATGAAAATACTATTTGAAACGTATCTTTCCAAGTTTGCACTGTACCAACTATATAACGTCGATAACTGCATTTTCCGTTACTAGTTATATACATATCTATATATAGTATGATAGTATGATAGATATCTATATAGATATTATATATAAGAACTATGTACCTATATATATATGCGTGTATATACATGACGTCGTTAAAAGAGTGAAAGGAAGATTATTATGAGACAGCACACCATACATTCATAGAACGATGCACGATGGAATGTTAACGCGTGCTCCGATAGACCTCTTGGATGTTAGATGTACTAATGCGCTACGAAGGACGCCTTTATTAGAAGCTACAGGAACTAGAGAAAAATCTTTATTGTCGTATTACTAGCGTAGACTTTATCGAATATAACTTCATCATTTTGTTATTTTACGATGATGCGATGAATAAACGTTAGATATTATTTCAACAGAAAATGTGTTCCCTTGATTTGTTTTTTCATTAAAATAAAAAAAAAGTTATGTATTTAATGATAGACGTACTTTACTGTATACATATAAGCGAATAATATGGATTATACATATATATTATGTATATTATGTGTATATATATATATATATATATATATATATATATATATATATATGTATATGCATATACGCATTAACATCGTACTTATATCTCCTTTATATATGTACATATTCTAATAATGATATATAATAATTAATACATTTATTAAGCTTACCTGATTATCGTTGTGGTAGATCAATTATTTACGTAAAATCCTCGATCGTACACTTTCACGTCTCATTCCGGCCAAAGATTCACAAATCAATCATTCAGATCACCGTACACTATATGGTAAAACAGGAAAATTACATTTTTTCTATGCAAGATTTTATCACTTTTCATATTTTTTCAAAGTAAAATACTTAATTATCAAGATTTGATAAATTAAAAATAGATATAACTTGAATATTAAGAAAACTTATACTTTTTTTAGAAAGAGCGGATGTCACTGACGACTTCTTTAAGTGTAAGAGTTAATCGCATAAAAAAATGGCGATCGATCGCTGATTGGTTATTTAGTGATTTGTAAAAAAAAATTAACCAATAAAAATTTTTTCCATTTGTTTCCATCTTCCAAAGTAATTGAATGATTGGAAAACTTCATATAGACCAATCAGAATTCAAATTAAAACGTCAAACGAAAATGTGATTTTGCCAACGTCTATTTTAAATGTTACAACTAACATTTTAACAAAAATAATTAAATTGTATTAAGTTCATAAAATAAGATACCTCACTACCGTATTATTTTAATTGAAAATAAAAAATCCATCGATTCGGAATAAAATAATAAATAGTTATAGATATAAAAAATGTTACTTAATTATTAATTATTATAACTAAAAAATTAAAAACAATAAACATAGTAAATAAAAATTAATGATTCTTCCTAAATTTGTTACATAAAATAAAAATCAAGAGCTATTCTATCGTATAGAAGAAATTCATTTACCTATTTGTGTATTTATCTTTGATTTTTTGACAGTTTGCCAACATTCGTTCTCTTTTTACGTGTTTACGTGCTGTCTGTTCCCACTATTCAAAAATACTCGCTCGGTTGCTGTACTAAAAGCTTAAACTGTATGTTGTTAGGGGTCACCAGTTTACACGACAAGATAAGATATACGATTAAATTTATGAAATAATATATATTATTTTTTAGCTTTTTTATAATTTCCTACAAATTTCCTGTCAATAAAGTCTATCGAAATTCTCTTGATTATTATGACAAAAGAATTTAATATAACAAAACAGGAAGAACTATTTCTTTATGAGTACATATTAAAAACATCCAATTAGAATAGAAAAAATATTGAAAAAAAGAATATCGAAGAATCTAATTGGCTCATCTAAAACGACTATTTCCTGTTTTAACGGTGATTGGTCCATTCGTTCTATAAGTTCATTTTTAAAAATGGACTTATTATCACTAATTATAAAATATACTGAAAATAGTTTAATCGTAGAAATTCTTTAACGAGAATGATTTATAATAACAAAATTGTTTAATATTAACTAAATTATATAAACTTATTAAATACAAATTCATTTCATTAGTCACCAATGCCACCTACAGAGGTAAAACAGAAACAGCAAGATGACATGCTATATGCATTCAGTATTCGTATGAACATGGCGCTTGCTGAAGTTTGTGGTCTCAGTTCTTATGTAGATTTTAATTCTTTGCAAGAAACAGATAAAATACCAGGTGAAATCGAAAAATACACAAGAAACTTTATAAATAATGTTCAATTAGCTGTACCACCGTATATAAACGCAAGTATCAACATATAAGTTATCACACTAATGAATTAGTATCTGAAATTTGCTACATCATGTAGAAGAATTTTATATAGTTTTTTATGTTAATTGTTTCATATATACAATTTTCAGCCTGCTGAAAGTCTTGCACAACTTTCTGCAAGTACTGATGAAACTGGGAAACATTTAAAAATTCAATTTGATCATGGAACAACTACATTGGGATTTCAATACCAAGGCGGTATCATATTGGCTGTTGATTCCCGTGCTACGGGAGGGCAATTTATTGGTAATAATCTATTTCCTTATCAAAATTATCAATCCAAAAACATTGTACATTGACTACAACTCTATGTCTTTATAGGTTCGCAAACAATGAAAAAGATAGTGGAGATCAATGACTATCTTCTTGGTACTTTGGCTGGTGGTGCTGCAGATTGCGTTTATTGGGATCGTGTTTTAGCTAAACAATGCCGTATGTATGAATTAAGAAATAGAGAACGTATTTCAATTGCAGCTGCTAGTAAACTATTGTCAAACATGGTATATAATTACAAAGGAATGGGTTTGAGCATGGGTAAGATATCGAAAAAACAATTTTTGGTTTTATATATACATTCAAATTCTATTCAAAAAAATAATATTCAAATTAGTGGATATATATATGATATTTCTTCAGGTATGATGCTTGCGGGTTGGGATAAACGTGGTCCTGGAATGTATTACATTGATTCAGAAGGTACTCGAACACCAGGAAAAGTATTTAGCGTAGGTTCTGGCTCTATTTATGCCTTTGGTGTATTAGATTCTGGTTATCGTTGGGATCTAACAGATAAAGAAGCTTATGAGTTAGGAAGAAGAGCAATTTATCATGCTACTCATAGAGATGCATATTCTGGTGGTATAG
Organism: Vespa crabro; assembly: GCF_910589235.1. NCBI lineage: Eukaryota > Metazoa > Arthropoda > Insecta > Hymenoptera > Vespidae > Vespa > Vespa crabro. Next base: position 2,661,763 of record NC_060960.1, read on the forward strand.
TAAGAGGTAAGTACCAATAATTTTGTAGTTAAACATTTTATGTATTAATTTAATTCTTCCTTTACAGTATATCATATGAAATCAACTGGTTGGGTACATATTTCTGATGAAGATTGCAAAGATTTACATTATATGTATCAAGACCAAAAACTAGCAGGAAGCAGCAAGTAATCAATCTAAACATACTGTATTTTTTTCCCCCTTTTCACTTAATAAAATATTATTCTTAGGAATATTTTCATCAAAAGCTTTCAAATTGAAGTTAATCACGATTTGTGTTCCTTGTGTATTATAAAATGAATTAATACTTAACAATTAACCTTAACGTTACAGGACATGAAATTTCTAACCTTACGCACATACATATAAAATAATTATATTAATTCTATGCACCATAATCAAAATTTCAATAAAATAACTTTAAATTTTATACAAGTTGCAAAATTATATATAAATTTTGTTGACGAACTCATTTTCTATACTTATATTTATATTGTTTAACGTAATATTATTTAACTCGAGTGATGAAAAATTTTGATGCTATAATACATCTATATTAACAACGTATAACCTATATACGATTCAAAAATGGCGCGATCTTTGTATACTCCCCACTATCGATACTAGCAATGTTCGTATGTGTTGACGTCGACCACCGCAACGCGTAGTGCGGCGTGAGGAGTGTCATTACAACGTACGAGAAACATATTGTACTTTCGTGCACGAAGAATTTCCAGTGTATTCGAGCCTACATACCGACACGAAATATGTCGAGTACAGAGGAATGTAAACTGAAAGGCGGTCATCCTCCAGCAGGTTAGTTTAATTGAAATCTTTAATTACTTATCCCATTAAAAAAGGTTAAACGGTGTTTACAAGCATCATTCAATGTCGACGTCATAATGCACCTGTCAACATATATCCAAGGCCAATTGAAAAAAATAATTAATATTATCATCATCCTAATTCTTTATTTCAGTGAAAGCAGGAGGAATGAGAATTACTCAACATAAAACACCAAAGGAGGATCGAGATGTGAAGCCAAGCAAGGACGTTGAAGAAAGCAGACCTTCTAGCAGGTAACGAAAATACGTCGTATTAAAATTTACATTGTCAGATAATAATTTTATTATTTTATTCTTTCTTTCATCCTTTATATATCGAATTATAAATCATAATAACGATACAAGTCGGGGAACGGATTTATGATATATTAATTTTCGGCCCAAATCGAGTCGAAATAAGCACATTTTTCAAAAGAATTCGACAAGTAGTAGAGAGGAAACGTGATGTTACCGGCTAAAGAGAAAGGTAGAGGGGAGAGAAAGAAAGAAGATCCACAGGATCGTCGGTCGGCAGTAGGTGGTAATACTTTCACGTACATAATTGTGTATGTACGAGTTACAATATATTTCAAGAGATGCGTGATAAATGGTTCCAATGAAGTTTTCCACGTATTTGTTTTCAACAAAAAGATTGCGCAAGTCCAATGTAAATGCAACGTAAATGGCCTCACACTTGCTCACTGTTATTATGATTTAACGCTTAGTATATTATTATTACTACTATTATCATTATTATCATTATTATCATTATTATCATTATTATTATTACTGTTATCTGATATCGCTATATTTAAAGTCATGACGTTGTTGTCTCAAGATCAATATATTCAAAATGATTGTACGTTATCAGGAATAACACCTTATTGGTGTAAAATGCAATAACGAATTAATTTTTCTTTTTATGTTTTTGTTTTGTTATGGATACTTTATAGCCCGCCAAAGACTATGATGATCAGTGGTGTTCCCGCGAAGGGAAATGCTGATTTTCCGCCGGAAGCTGTACAACATTTTCATGAAAAACCAACGCCGACGCATGATGCTCGGCCAGCTCACTGTTCGCGTCCGATTATCATTCAACAGCCCAGGAAGTGAAATTCTAGCGTGTTTCGCGCTATTGTTTTTGGGACCACAGAGCGCATTTCTACGGTCCGAATATTTTAAATAAACGACGGTATCTTGAGGATTTCAAACGAATTAATTCGTTTGATTCCTCGACATACATTCGTTAAAAATCTTTAAAAAGAAAAAAGAAAAAGGAAAAAAAATTCTACTCGTTATAAGCGAATACTACTACTTGTTTCGCGTTAATATCCTTTAAATCTTAAAAAGAAAATAAAAAAAGAAAAAAAAAGATATAATAATAATTATAATTAAGATATTGTCACGTTATTATTAAATTTAATTGTGTATTGTATGTTGAGGGGAAATTGGAGTGATATTTGGGGACAATTTGTATAACTTGAAAGGGAAATAAAATATGCGTATGCGCAGGGATTTTTCGTTTCACCGTATAAATTTTTTATCACGTATATATATATTTATGTATAATACGCGTGATCGATAAGCTTATGAATTAAGTTAATACTTTACCTTTCATCACTCTTTGAATATAAATCGTGTTAACCGTGTTTCAGAAAGATCGATTATCTTACTTTTATATCTCGTTTTTTATCATAGTGTTAATAACGTACTCTCTATGATTCTATCAAATCGTTGACTATATCGATTACTTATCACGTAATGGAATGGATATATTCTGTAAGCAGATGTAACATAATGATGAATCATAAGATTTCTCTGCTAACCTGTAGCAGTATTATATTTTTCATATATTTTCCTTGATAATAAATGCCAAGAAAAAGGAATATAAATCAAGAAAAAATATTCTACTCGAGCGAACTGATATATTTATCGTTATTTCAGAATTACTTTTATAAAAATATAAATGTCTTGTTTAAAGAGATATTATACATATCTCTGAGCTTCAACAGATTATTGAAACTCGTTGCTCTTCCTCACAAAAGTAAACATTACAATATCGTTTTCCTCTTAAACTCCGTAGGTCTACATTGTAATCGCAGCTGGCAAACACATGTATGTATTTGGCAGCGTTTCTCAATGAAAAATATTCGATGTCACCATTTTTTCAACTAAAATGCATAAATCTCTTGATTCGAAAATTGTGAACATTATACCGTTCAATCTTTAATTGGTCGTATAACAAAGCTAAGTTCTGTTTTATTATAAAACTTTAATCTTATAAAAATCTTATCTTTCAAAAAAAAATATTTTAATAAATCATACTTTTATTACAATGAGTCAGATAATGTTATAAGTATTATAAAGAAATTATTGCAGTTCCTTTGTTGTATACATACTTATTCATTTCTAAATATTGTGTTCGTTACCAGATTTCTTAGGAAAATAGTGCATTAAGTTTACCTTTTTACATTCTACACCGCTATGATGGATGGATGATATTAGCTGATCGTTGCTATTTACCGTTCTGCTACTAACGTGAGCGACACCCGGATTGTATAGTAACTTGAGTCAACCCGATTACAGACCCATCACCTGCTAAAAAAAATGCAGTGCCGGGAAATGAAGCCGGATCTTTCAAATGAGAGAGAGAGACCGCGATGCCAACCATTATACCACAGATGTGCGAAATTATTTATATAACAAGTATTTATAATAAGTATTAATAGTAATAATAATAATTTCATAATAATACTTATAAAGAAAAATTTTAATTAATTTCACAATACAATTTTATGTCGCATTAAAGTAAAAATTTTATCGAATGAATTTTTTTGTCATCTCGCACGATTAATTATGAATCATTTTGAATTATTATTATTCTGATAATACATAAAATGAGAGAGAAACATTTATTTCCTCGTTCCCCTTCCACATGTTAACTAACCCCTACATATACGAGTAATCCCTACCTCTTATATCGTATGAGCTCGGTCAAGCGATATCGTTGATAGGCGTGGGTGGTACGGAACATGTCGTCGTGGTAACCGCCATGAATTCTATAAACACAAGCACATTGACGTGTAAGAGGTTGAATGAAAAAACTGTCGGACTAGATCATATTGGATCTTCCTTTCCCGATGTGTAAGAAGACATGAATGCGGCGCGTCCCGCGAGCGCCGTTTCTGCCTGAAATCCCTCGTGAGCTATACTCAAAAAGTCTGAACGACGAGAAAATACTAACAACGACGACCAAAAGGACGAAAACGACGACGATAACAACGTCCAACGTCAGAAGTACGATGTCCGCCAAGAAAAACACCACGAAGGTTTCTGAGATCGACGCTCATGTCAGCAATCAGTACGACATCATTCGACGTCTCGGCAAAGGGGTGACTCATCCTGCTTTTTAGTGTTATCTTTATTATTTCTTTCTTTAAATTTTTCGGGTGATTATCTCTTAAAAATTCAACGAATTCTATTTTCTCTCTCTTTCTCTCTCTCTCTCTTTTTCTTCCAAATTTTAACATTATATCTTTAACATTCATTTTAATACGCAACATCATATTTATACATAATTTTTTTCTGTTTTCATACAATACTTTTTTTCTTTTCTATTAGATTTTATTTTATTTTCTTTGATTTATCATGAATACGATATGTATAAATGTTATTCCTTGTATTTTTATATTGACATGTTTTCTTTTTCGTCAAGGTTCCTTTTATTTCTTTTTCTTTTTCAAAAATTTTTCACAACATATGTACTCAGTGTATCAAAGATTTTACTCGGAACATGATAATGAAAGCACAACACGTGTATAGACGATGAGAAGTAGAGGTCACTGGCATTACTTCTTATGTGTTCGTTTGTATTCCTTCTATGTGATAAACGCGTACGAATTACCTTGTTTTCGTATATTGTTTTTTTAGTTTTATCTGAAAGCCCATTAGTACATTACATTTTTAACTATTAATTAAATGAAATAAACCACGGTGAAAGTATATTTCTCTCGTATCAAAGAATGTTTTTGAATAAATTATATGAATTCTTTTTCTCTTATATCTTTTTTTTTTGTTCATTACTTCTCATCTCGAGTAATTATAAAAGTTAAAAGTCTTTACATTTAAAGATCTTTTTTTTAGACAAAGAATATTACTGAAAAAGAATTTAATTTGAAGAATTTAATTAATGATATTAATTATTATCATTTTCCTTGGGAAAAAAATGAAATGTGAATTAAAGATGATATAGTATAATCGATAATTGTGTAGAAAATGCGAACTTGGAGACAATCGATATTAAAACGGTTTGGAGCCATCGCCGTCACTGTCGCTACAAAAATAAAACTATTATTCGTCATTCGCTTAACTATACATACATATATAATGAGAACGTACGGCCTAACTCGATACATAAAAAATCAATTCATGTCATCGCGAGAAAGAACGTCCCGTGAACATTCATCGATCAGTGAAGTACTACAAACAAAGACATTCTTGGGCATGACGTTGAAAATAATTATGTTGATCTTAAAAAGGGTATGATTAAAAAAACCAAGAAATTCGCGACATCCTATCTTTGTTCGACTTTCATCTAATTTATCATATTTCATTTTTTCTGATAAAACAAAACTTTATTTATTTTGGAAGTTTTCTATCGATGATAAAAAAAAATGAATAAATAAATATATTTGAGAACTTTTAAATCCAATAAAATGGATAAGTAAAATACGTAATTAGATATTATTAATGGAATCAAATATTTAATATCATTATGATCTTTCTACTGATACTTCGAAAGTTAGAAAAAATGTAAACAACTCTTACAATTACACGAATGTAGATCGATGTAGAATAGAAGGGGAAAGATACATTCAGGTCAAGGGAATTTTACGTCCTTCGTCTAATAGGATTTGTCATTGAGGTGAATACGTCGTTTTAAAGAAATGTCGTTTGTCGTCTGACTTCCGACATTCTTCTTTAACCTTGTCTACCATTCGGTACACGTACTTTACGTTTTCTTGTATACTCTTTTTCTCTAATTATATGTCTACAAAATAAATTATATTTATTAGCTTTGTACTAATAAATAAAATTACTATTAGAATTATTTAAAATAATTTGTAATATCACTTTTGCACATAGACTGATAGACAAATTAGAAAAATTATCTCTAATTCTACAAAGGGAAAATTATTATCAGAAATTATTAATATAACTTTTAATTTTGAACTTTGAAAAAAAAAGGAACAAAAAAGAATATTATTTCTAATTATACCAAAAATACAAAATTAAAATTCATTAATTTTTTATCTGATTAATGAAAGATTATTTTAAAAAAATCTCTTGTAATTTAATTTTATTTAATTGAAAAATATGTAATTTAATTTTACGTAAGGGAATACTAATAAATGAAGAAGAGAGTAAAAAAAAGAAATAGAATAGAAAACATATAAAAAATATTTTAACAGGCATACGGCATAGTATGGAAGGCGATAGAAAAGAAAACGAAGGAAACGGTGGCAGTGAAGAAGATCTTCGATGCATTTAGAAATCAAACAGACGCACAGCGTACTTTCCGTGAAATAATGTTTCTACTATCGTTTTCGAATCACGAGAACATCGTACGACTAATCGGTCTACACAAGGCGGACAACGATCGGGATATTTATCTCGTATTCGAGTACATGGGTGAGTTTTTCCCGATCCGAAGAAGAATTCAAAAAGGTCACATGCGTCGTTTCTCAGACTTTTGGCCTGAAACACGTTTCGGCCCGTTTCCTCAGAAACCGATCTCCACAACGTCATTAAGAAGGGCAACATCCTTAAGGACATCCATAAGGTCTTCATCATGTATCAATTGTTCAAGGCTATCAAGTATATACACTCTGGTAACGTCATTCACAGAGATTTGAAGGTCAGTACATAGAAGTTCTAATGCATAGTAATAAATATGCGACTGTTAACAACAAATCGATATCAAATAAATCATACTAAAATGATATCTAACAGCCATCGAACGTCTTGCTGAACGCTCAATGCCATTGCAAGATAGCTGACTTTGGCCTAGCACGATCCGTCACACATATCGGTGAAGGGGATGGTGAAACCGGAAGCGATCCAACTCTGACCGATTACGTCGCTACGAGATGGTACCGCGCACCGGAAATACTGATTGCCTCGAAAAGGTACATCCATATCTCGGTCGGAACAATTCTACGAAACGCGACGAATCGATTTAACATATCATTCCTTGATAATAATTATTGATTGAATTATTACATTTAAGATTAGACATTTAGATATATGATCGTTATTTACAAGGATATAGAAAAGAAATTTAATAAAAATATTAGAATAATTCATAAGATTAATACAGCGATAGAAAAAAAGAGAAGAATAGAAAAAAATACCCACGAATAATAGAAATTTGTTAATTTATTCATTAGAATGTCTTACCCAATATATGTATATATATATATATATATATACATATGCACACATACACACACACACACACACACACACACACACACACACACATATATATATATATATACATATGTACTTTCTAAGTTTATCAAAACGTTCCCCTTTAAGGTACACGAAAGGCATCGACATGTGGTCCCTAGGTTGTATTCTCGGTGAAATGTTGCTGGGCAAACCGCTATTTCCTGGTTCATCGACGATAAATCAAGTCGAAAGAATAATGGCCACACTTCCAGCACCAACGGAAGAAGGTAATCCTTTATCTCAAAGAGGTTTTCGAAAAAAAAAAAATAAAGCACAATGATTTTCACTTCATCCCAACGAAATTTTCCTTTTATTTTTCATCTCTTCAGATTTGATTTCGGTTAGCGCTGGTTATGGTACTAATTTGTTGGAAAAGAGTCCAACTGGCCCGAAACGTTCCTTGAAGGATTTATTGCCTGATGCATCAAAAGAAGCTTTAGATCTTATTTGTCATTTGATAGTTTTCAATCCAACACATCGATTGACAGCAGTAGAAGCTCTGGAGCATACCTATGTAGCTAGGTAAATATTACACATATGTAAAATATATTTTCCTTTAATAATTTCTTTTTCTCTCTCTCCCCCTTCCTCCCTCCCTCCCTTCCTCTCTCTCTTCCATCTGTTTTTCTTTCTCTCTCACTGTCTTGTCCGTGACTCATTATAAATAGCACAAAAAAAAATAGTTAAAATTAATATCAATAATGTTCGGGCATAACAATTACGGAAATAATATTATATTTAAAAAAAAAATTTATAATATTTGATCTAATCAGAATTTTATTCATTTAATACGAAATCATATTTAAATGTAACTTCATTTGTTATAAAAATTGTATTAGTAAATAAAATTTTATTTGTTAAAGATTATTTTCTATTATAACTTTATTTGCGAGAATAATTTTCGTTTATTTTGTTTTTCAATAAAATTTCTTTTCTTTTTTACAATTATTATTCTTTCTTTTCGAATAAAAATTTTGTATTCGTTGAAAAGTATTTGTTGAATAAGAAATATGTTTTCGATAAAAACAATAAAACTTTTTCGTTAAATTTAATATAAATCAAAATAATTCATTTTCAAGTGAATTTATCGTAATAAGAACGAATCGCGACAATATTATTTCTTGTTAAGATGTACACGTAAAGTCCATTGTAACTTCGATAGTAGTAATAAAATATTTTTCTTTTTCCAGTTTTCACAGAAGAGGAAACGAACCTTCAAGAAGTACCAGCGTAGTACCATTGTTGAGGGACGACGTGCAACTTTCAGTCGAAGAATACAGGAATAAGCTCTATGCGATGATGGATGAGAAACATAGGAAGCATAAAAATATGTGAGTACCTTACTGTCATTTTTTATATTTATTTAATTTTGTCTTCTTTATTAATAGAAAATGTTCAAAGACTTGTCAAATTGTCAATAAGTACTCTATCGAAAATTTAAGTTCTTGCATGAAAAGAAATTTCTTGTTCGTTCGAATCAATATTAAACGTATATTTACATACATACATATATATGTAGGTCGAAAGCCAGAGTTAGACGTCTCTCGGAACATATCAGAAAGGAAACTTACAACTCTACAAATAATGGAAACTTTGTAGTCGGTCAAGGTGACGCAATAACGAATAAAAATCTTCGCTCTTCGTGCGGTGATCTGTATAACAACAAAAACAATTTCCAGACATCTCAACGAACAAACGGTAATAACAAACAAATAAGCCAAATTATTTCAACGAATTATAGAAAAACAAGTGAGTTGAGAGGAAGAATGAAAACAATGATTTATTATATGTATCTATAGATAAGTTTTATTTTTAATTTCGCTTAAAGTATACAGAACTAATAGATAAGATTCGTACAGCACTGTCATCGAGATTTTCCGTTTCGTCTATTTAATTGAACACAATTTTAAAATGAAATTTTAAATTAAATTATCGACGTGTTTCAATCCGATGACTCCTCATGTTCATATTTCATCTATTTAAGATAAAATTGGTTTTCATTCGAATTCAATTATCGATAATCGTGCTTCGATTTGATATCTTTCAGATTTATATTTCATTTCAACGTTGTTTTCTCATAGTTTCATATATAACTTCTTAATTTTTAACATGGGCGAAGATAAAATAAGAAAAATTATAATATTTGAAACGTTCATTTTTTAATTGATTATCACATCGTATAAAAATTATTCGTCAGTTAATTTTATTATTCGTCGTCTCTCTATTATCATTGAAAGCAAAATTTCCAGCCGATGTTATTAACGTCATGGATTATACACTTCTGTTTTTTAAAGCACGAGCAAGTTTGGCAAACAGAAAAGTAATAACGACATCGCAAGGTCGTTCAGGTGACGAAAGTGCTCGAGTTGGCAAAACGAGGACGATAAGTACGTCAGGGAATATATCCTTACAAGATAATACAAAGAATAATCGGCACAACGGTGAGATTATTCATATTGTTTTTTATTATTTTTCCAAAAATCGACGGTCATGAGAATTTTCATTATTCATTACAATAAAATTCTATTCGCGATAACTTGACGTATTTTAATAATAATTTATATTAAAGTACTGTTAAAAGGTTCTCAATAACTAATGGATTTGAAATTTTTTGCTCGTTGCTCGATTACAGGTAAAAATCCGACCTCTCAGTACTCTTATAATCTTTCGAATGGTCATCTAGGAAATTTGCCAGCGGGAACAACAAAAAGTTGTCTTTGTTTGAGTCAACAAAATCAACATCTGTCAAAATCTCAAAGATCCATACAGTCGGATCAAGTAACAGCGGTAAGAAGCCTCTCATCTTGGATCGATCTTTCTCTCTATCTCTCTCTCTCTCTCTTTCTCTTTCCCTCCCTTCATCCTCACATCTGTTTATCTATCTATTTATCTCTATTTATTCTCTTCGTAATTACTATTCTTACGATAGTAAAAAGACGATTATATCGTTACAGGCTACTTGTCGCGTGGGATTTGCTTAGGTATCGTACACTACTTACACGTATCGTGCATGCTCTCGCACATCTTTTCACTTTCGCATTTTTGATTCGCATGACTCTTGTTAAATGAACTATCGCTTAATAATATTTCGTTCAATTCTTTACGAACATTTATCTAAATATTTCGTATATATTAAACTTTATCATTCTTCTTTTTTTTTCTTTTTTCTTTTTTTTTTATCATAAATTTAATCTCGCAAAGTCATTATAAATTATGATAAATCTGGTTGCTCGATTTTGGAATATCGTTATTTCAGTATGGCGCAAATATAAGATGCAATCAATTAGGAGGAACGTCACGCATGAAACTACGAAGAGGATGCGATAGGCAAACGCATTCGACTCTGCATCAACGTCCGCCTATAGTAAACAACGTTGATCGGTCGAAAACAACGATGTTGAAGTCATTGAATGAGACTAACGATTCGAAGCTCGGTTTACTAAGGTATACTAAATATTTAACTACGACGTTGAACAACAATAATAATAATAATAACAGGGTAACGAGGCACTTCGTAACAACTTCTCCGATCAATAGTAACATTTTGAATGGGATCAGTAATAGCAGTAACAGTGGAGGAAGTGCCAGCAGTTCTGAACTTTATGCTCCTAGACGGTCGACTTCTCAATTTCAAATCGTTAGAAATTATTTAAATCAGACGTTGCCGGTTCATTCATCGTCGGTTCAGCAACAGGATCAGCAACAGGATCAGCAACAGCGACAGCAACGTCATCATCGTCAAAAGAAAATTCGAGGATTGGAAAAAATTACGTCGAAAACGGACAAGTTTAATCCTATTGATAATTATTATCTTAAAAGTTCAACATTGAAGAGACCAGAGATATCAAAGATTCAAATGAGACACAGTTTCGGTGGATTTAGTGTTCTCGATAAAAATAAAAACTCGGTGGAAATTAGCTCGCGGACTATCGATAGTACCAATCAAAGTCATGGTATTATTACCGCTTCGGTTTACAAAGATTTACGTAACGGAATTATAAAGTGGTGATAAATGGACGAGAAACTTCCGAAAGAAACAGTGATAGTGAAAAAGAAATAGAAAGAAAGAGGGAGAAATGAATGATTCGTTTCTGTAATAAAACTGAACAACAGATAAAATCGTGTTTTCGATAGATTAAAGAAATTCACAGAAACAAATCATCGTACTCACTCCTGTTTCTTCATCGAAAGTCATTTCGTCCTGGATAGATGTATACATTCTTAAAAAAAAAAAAAGAAAAAAAAAGAAAAAACAAACAAATAAACAAAAAAGAACAGATATCCAATACGTTAGATTAGAAACGTGAAATTACAAGTACTAAATTTTCATACGTCGATATTTTTAAGTATATTACACTGTTTACATCGAATGGAGATAGAAGAAAAAAAAAATATATATATATAACAAAGAAGAAGCTTTCGTCTCCGTGTTACTTTCTCTTGCATGATGTTTTCACATCTTTAATTGTGTATCTTTATGGAGTATCTTACAATTAGTATAGCTTTTTAATATTCACTCGTCTACGTGATTGTTCATTAATACATCTTGCGCGAGAAAGTCAAATGACAAAGCTTACTAGATCATTCGTAAAGAATTACGTTAATTATATAACGTACTTTGAAAGACTTTTTTATGAATCTTTTTATAAGTCCTTTGGATTTGGTAAATCACCGTAAGAATATAATTTGATAATCGATCGATCTCGTAAAAAAGGAATATTGAAGTGAGAGAGAGAGAGAGAGAGAGAGAGAGAGAGAGAGAGAGAGAGAGAATCAAGAACATAAGTCGTCTAAAGAAAAGTGCATGTTGTAAAGTATAATTTTTTTTTTTTTTTTTTTTTTTTTAAATAAAAAGAAAATAAAAAAGTCCAAAGATAAGAAATGATGGCGGAGAAAAAAGAAGTAAATAAAAATAAATGAAAAGAAAAAAGTAAAAAAACAAGAAAAATGAAAGACAATGAAACGTATCGTCTGCAATGTTCGAGAAAACGTTGTTGCAATTAAATTATATGAATAAAAATAACTTATTTATTCATCAATATAAAAATACGAGGCACGTTTCAACGAAATGGATTTTCATTTTTACAAAAGAAAAAAAATAATCCTGTAGTTAACACGATCAACGAATGAAAAATATTGAAATATATATGTACATCTTGAAAAATGATTAACCTGTTCTATTCTCTATTGCAATCTTGAAATAGTTATAAACAGGTTTCTTTCGAGAAAACGTGACCTTTCATTTTTATTTCCTTTTTTTTTTCTTTTTTTTTTTCTCGGTCGTTTATTTTCTCCGAAAGAAAAGTCATTTTCATGTATGTACGGCATCAGGCAACGTTCTATCTCAACGATCGAACGCTCTCATACATACTAGAAATCTTCGGAGACCTCTTATTGTGTCGCATCCCGAAAGAGGATCCCTTTATGGCTTCTCAGGTTTTCTTTTCTCTTTCATTGTCAGCAATACAACGAAACATATATTTGAGTTGAACGTTCTAGAAGTTAAAAGTGATGGGAAACGTCGTAAATTCTTAGAGAATTCGTCATGTGCGTTTCTCGATTTGCGATATCATGGACAAAGACGAAAGCGTTAGAAAACCTTAAAACGTTTCATCCCTTCATAACAAGGGCATCACGTTCGAGTTTCTCGAATCAAGAAGGGAGTTGCTTCGATAGCAGGAAACTTGAAAACATCCTTTGATTATCAATCGTTCTTTTCCTTATACATATTTTCTTTTTTAGTATCTAAAGAAAAAAATCTCTTAGATTCTAAACTCTACAATTTTGTAAGATTTAACACGTTTTTGTTCTGACCTAATTTATTATCATTTATTATTTATTTGCTTTTTTTTTATTTTTTTTTAATCATTTTCTTTTTCTCTTTCTTATCGTTCTACCTGAAATTAACAATAGAAAACAAATTTTTATTACGACTCGATCGTAAGTAAAGCCGATAATTTAATGAATTCGCTTAAGCCCATTTTACGTGAATATTAATGATATATTAATCTTTATTCAAAATACACGACACGATATGCTTTACATAAAGTAAAGTACACAGAATCTCCCAAATTCGTCGATACTTTAGCTTTCACTATATTACTCCAATACATTGTAATTAATGTTTAAAACGAAACTCGTTTCTTCGACGTGATATACAATGTTATGGTCAAACTTGCAGTATCGTTGAAGCGGAAATACCATGAATAAATATTTACACGATGCGTAGTAGATAATATTATTGATCTTCCTGAATCTCAGAGTATAATAGTTTATCGATAATATTTTATCGAGAATCAGAAAAATCATCGGAATAGCTTTTGTAACAAAAATCGTCGTCGTCTTACAATTAATTACAAGATCAGATATGATTCTTTATTTATTTCTTCGAAATTCTTTCCCTTTCTTTTTCTCTCTCTTTCTCTCTCTCTCTCTCTCTCTCTCTCTCTCTCTTTCTCTGTTTTTTCCTCTCTATCTTTTCCTCTCTATCTTTTCCTCCATATCTTTTCCTCCGTATCTTTTCCTCCCTATCTTTTTCTTTTAGTCGATAATCCAATTAGCAATCTCTTTTCAATACACGTTCGTCGAGTGTCTACTATCTATAACAATATATTCTCCGCTCGGGTTTCGTTTCACATGACCAATAAAAGCTCGGATGAAAACTTTACGGCGAATAACGCGAGCACTATAAGATGTTAAATCGTCGTATTTATTGGCTCATCGATCGATCGAAAGTAATAGAGTTTACGTTAAAAATATACATCGACCTGCAATTTTTTTTTTCGTTTGGTTTATTTGTTTTCTTTTTTCTTTTTTCTTTCTCTCTTTAAATTATTCACGATAACATTTGTATGGCGAGAAACTTGATCGGAATAAAAATTTAATATGTAAACAACATAAAATAAGTTCGCACAGTTGGTCGACTTAATAAATCAGTTAGCATACCGCAAACTCGCTATTCTCTACGAGTATAAAATACTTGCTCAAAAATAAAATCTAAGGTAGTACGAAGAAATCTTTATCACTTAAAACTTGTCGTAAATTCGATTGTTCTTACTCCTTACTTTATTTGCCCTGTAATTTGTTTTCTTTCTCGAATTAGTTTCGCTTAATCGATTATGGATTAGCCATAACAGTTCGTAATTATCGATACTGTCCTATCAGATAAAAAAGTTTCCACTGTGCATGTGTTCCTTTGTGGGCACGCATATGTGAAAATGTGGGCGTGTGTATGTGTATATACGTGCCTGTTTCTGAGTATAATCATGTAAATATACATTGAAGGGAATTTAATTAACAGCACTTCTCGTCTTTGTCGACGAAAATGATATCAATTATTTTCCACATTTTTCAATTTTAATAATTTGAAAATATTTTCAATGCTTACTAACGTTCGATCGATTTTCCCTTCATTCCGAATAATTTGTTCTTTAATTTCGTGTACAATTACGACGGTAATAAAGGGAGTACGCTAGGACATAAGAAGAAGATACGACAAGGGAGTCGTTTCCTTTTTCGTAAGAACAACTCATAAAACTCCCGATCATTCTCGCGTTAATTTCTTTTCTCTGCCCATAGCTTGTAACTTTACACGTTACGTTACATCGTAAAACTTCAAGGTAGGAAGAAAGAATAATTCCTTTCTACCCTTCTAGACGGCTAATCGTCTTTATTTTCTCTGCTTCTGTCCGACATTTCGTAGAACATTTCACATGCAATCTATAATATTCATATTTAGCGACAACACGTCATGAATTTTGATAAACATCGGTAATAAGGATCAATCGAATGATTCTTATTAAACGACGAGTTATCTCAAGATTTATCGAATTTAAAACGTTTACTGTAAAAACCCAATTTTGATTTTGAAAACTTATGGGAAAATATAATGTATGAATTAATTAATTATGATACATCAATTAAAGCATATATGTTCTAAATTTGTTCGGTAAATCTTAAGTTTAAATTTTGAGTTGGATTTACCTGAAGAGGATTAAGTACAACGTCGATCGTCCATAGTAACAACGGTACATTGTCGTGGTTGACTTGCATCTGGATCATTTTTGTCATAACTTTGATGTCTATCTTGAATGATGTCTACTGGTTTTGATTCTAACTGCATTTGTGGTGTACTTCGAATGCTTCTCAACATGTAACAACGACGATGAGGACTCTGCTTACTGTAGAAACTGTTATAACCACTGCTTGACGTTGCAGTTTCGTGGCCTCCCATTGGTATACAGCATGCAGGCAACATCTTTCGTTGACGCAAAAAGCTTCGTCTGGTGTCACCAACTGTGCTACATCCACCACATGCATCATCCGTACCTCGATGAACATCCTGAAAAAATTTTCCCAAGATATTCAGAAAGTATATAATCGATAGAACTTATTTGACCTTTTATTTACTCTTTTATAATCCAATGTTTTTTGTAATATAGAAAGAAATTGTATATAATATGTATAATTTATAATAATATAACGTTAATTTTGAAATATACACTAACAATTGATTTTTTGACCGAAAAAGAAATACAGATATAAAAGTGTGTGACTTGAAAGTGTTAACGGTGTTATAGATGGATTAATTGGTAATTATATTTGTAATTTTTTTCTAGTTAACAGATTAGATAGATAACATTTCGATGCTTATTAGCTTCCGATTTTTATTCATAAATTTCATTAAAAAATCGTACAAACAAAAAATATATGAATTATTTCATACGACGAATTAAACACATTTGTTTATTAATAGAAAGATGAAATTAAAAGATAAGGTATATAAAAACGTAAGTTAAAAAATTAAGTTTAATTATTATTAAATCAAATGCTTCTCTGAAGATAAAAAGTTTTCCCTTATCGTTTTGATCACCCTTTTGCTTTTTCCTCCCATTTCTTCCATAGATACTAAATTCGATATAAAATAAGTAGATTATTACGCTCTAATATGTCTTAAATTTGCCTTTTTTCCTATATCTAGATTTTCCTATATCTTTACTTGTACATTGAGAGACATAAAAATGTAAATGAAATAAATAATTATAACGCAGAAACGATCAAATTGTACGTGAAACGTATAGTCCATTAAACAAAGTAAATTAAAAATCAGTAACTCGTATTACTTATGCGTTTTATCAAATTCATAATTATATTCTTCGCGGACTAATCACTAATATGGAATTAATGCTTCTAATAGAAAACATATAACTATATGTTTATAACTATACAATTAATAATATAACTAAAAAATTATAACTATACAATTTTTTGAAATTATAAATATAATTAAAAATAAAATATTTATAATTAGTAAACACTTCAATATTATATTTTACTTCACTGTAGGTTTGAATGATTATTTAGTGAATAGTATTTTTGGCAATACAAATATTTTACTCGTCACGAATTCACTATAATTTTAAAGACTGAACATTTGGAATTCATATTAGGGTGTCGCTTGATGAAATCGCTATAATCTCTCTTTCTTTCTCTCTCACAGTTACCCTCTTGGATAAGATGCGGGCTCTTAACTTAGGGGAACATTTGCTATCCTGCGGTCATATAAATTCCACGATAAAACGCCTACCATTCTGTACGAACATTGGAAACGATCAATCGGAATTGGAATATCGCTGTCACATATTAGGCATTCTGTCATCTAATAAAAATAATCTTTTTCCTATCTCTTCCCTATATGTATCTATATATTTACGTTTATATTATAAAATATAAATAACAAAGAAGGAAAGAAATAAAAAAGAAAATTATCTTAACATAATAGTTTTATCAAAAACGATCAGGAAATACGATTTTAAATGTATCTCACGAAGAAAATTGATCGCTAAACGAGATAACATTCGTACTGTGTTACAACGTCTACGGACACGAGCTTAACATTTCGTTTTCCTTCATCAATTTCTATTGACACATATCGTCCGACGAGATAGTGCATATTCAGAGACACGACACGTTATGCATTAATTGAAAACAAGTCACTCTACAAACAGATATATACCATAATCGTAGATTTGTTAATGAGAGATAAATTTTGTAAATTGCTGGTTTCCTCGTATGTAACATTCTTTAATTATCCTGTAAAATAATTTATATGTTGAGATCATTTAGTCACGAATTTGGTTTAAAGATCCGAGCAAACTTTTTAATTGGTCTGTGTACGAAAACTTTGAGCCAATTGTGTATAAGTAACTTTGAGAGGAAAGATTAAAATTATTGAGAAAGAGATAAAAAAAAAAAGCTAAAGAAAACAAAGACAGAAAAAAAAGAAACAAAGAAAAAGTTGACAGACAAACATATCAAATAACTATGCAATAGCAATTTTATTGACTAAGTTCTAACGAAGAACAAATAATAATTTTTCGGTATTATTATCACTGTCTCGTGATTTCAATCTAACAATTTCACTCATTTCTCTTGCGAAATAATAACATTGAACTTTCTTGTTTTTCTTTCACGAAATTTATTGAAAAAGAAAGATTCTTCTTTGTATGCAAGACATCCACAGTGATAAATTTGTTACTAATGTTTTTTCTATTGTCGATAAAATTACAACGATTGAACTCAAGGTTGATACCGTTGCAAAATGATATTCGGTAAACGAAAATTTATCAAATCCATTTTTGCGGAAACAATATCTTACAAAGAAGATATTTTCTCAAATAAAATGATAGATAAAGAGAGAGAAAGAGCATTGAAAATAACGCGATCTATTTTACGCATGTCCATCCGAGTTTTTATTTCAACGTAATTTAATTTTTATCAGATCATTATCTGATTTCTAAAAATTTCATTTGAATATAAAAAATTAGAAAGCGATAAAAGCGAAATCTTTTAAAGTAAAAGAAAAAGTTAAATATCGTTTCTCTTTATTATTTCATTTTTATCGGGTACAAACATTATCGTTTAATTAAATATACATATTTCGTTCTGTATTTAACAAAACAGTTAAAAATTAATGATTATTTTCTTTCAATTATTTTCTCACGCTTAGTTACATTTCTTTAAAATAATTTTCGAATTGATTTTTAAAAAGATTTCAACATAAAAAAATAAAATCGAAAGGTGTATAAAAAGTCTTTACGACTGAAAACATGCATGAGCTTTTTTCGCACCATCCATTTTTCTTGAAAAAGACCAGAACAGTTCACGGTGAATGGATAAATTGAAAATACAGAAAAAGATAAAGAAGATTTCGTAGAGAAATACCAACGAAATGATATATCGGTTTTACGGTTTAAAATTTTTCTCTCTCTTTCTCTCTCTCTCTCTCTCTCTCTCTCTCTCTCTCTCTCTCTCTCTGTCTCCCTCCCTGTCTCAGGAAAAAGGATATATATATATATATATATATATATATATATATATATATATATATATATATATATATATATATATATATAATATATATATACAAAAATTCAAAGTTTAAACGATCAAATCAAATTAGATAATTCGAAATCTTACTCGTAATTTTAGTTCCGTAAGATAAATGTATCTACATATATACACAGGCATACATATGTCTACATATTCATTGATACAAATTCAATGTTTTAATATCAAAGTTTTATTCATCTTCACAGTATCCTCTTTAATCCTAGCAAATCCTCAAATGTCTAGACAAATTGATCTACGATCCAATCGTTAAATCCGAAATGTTCGACCAGTCTGGATATGAAAACGTAAAAACAATGATTTTAATATAACAAATAACAAGAATTCAATTTTGCACTTAGAACAGTGGTCTCAATGAAAATCATTGCATACTTTAAATATATTTTTCAAAAAAAAAATCGAAGAAAAATATGGATATATAGAATTTCATCCGTTATGAAAAGGAAGATTATTCTCTTAAAAATAAATAATAAGAGGAATTAAAATGAAAGTTTTACAATTAATAAAGACTATTAAAAATCCAGAACGAATATAAACTTGTGTATTTTTATGTATTGTATTCAAATTGTTCGAATATCAAATCACGGATTTATTATGTTTCGTTGATATTTCCAAATAAAAGATATTACTGGGAATTAGTATAATTAAGATATATCTGCAGTCATAAATGGCATTATTGGAGGAATTTTGTTTGTTATATCTCTCTATGCTTATCTTATAATGAATTGTTATTGGAAGGCATTAATGTTTCTATGTAATAAAGATATCTAGCCTGTGATATTTATTTAAAAGCAAGCAAGGAAATAATAATGATAGCTTTCTTGTCATTATGGTTATTTGTAAATAATGAAAAATCAAAAGATTTATTAAAAAATAAGTGATTTTCAATTTAGATAAATATTAAATATCCATTATATGTAATTATTATAAAATAATAAACAATTAACTCTGAGAACTTTTTAACTCTCACCATTTTCAGATTTCATTATTTACAAATAATTATAACGATGAGGTATTATTTTATTACATTTGTAACATATTTGTATATAGCGAACATACAAACATTACTACAACATACTGATATTTTTCATTTTAAAATAAAATCAACAAGATAATATAAGACAGAAGAATGAAAATTCCTCATATAATTAGTCATATAGTGAGAAAATTCCTAAAGTAAGAAATTAATTGCTTCGGGATATACATTATACTTAAACGTCAATAGTATCCATCTTCTCACTAAGTTTTCTTCATTTCGTACTTGAAAATAAATTTATAGAACGTTAATTGCTTTCTATATACCTTTTACGTGTTACAAGAAATTTCGAGAGCTTTTTTCAATTCCAAGAAACTTAATTCCAATGATACAAGAAAAAAATTGTTATTAAACGAAGTTTGAAGAAAGCTTTCGAAGAAATTAAAAATAAATTGAAATTCATTCACGTACTGAAAGGACTGACGTTTCTTTCTTTCTTTTTCTTTCTTTCTTTCTTTCTTTCTTTCTTTCTTTCTTTCTTTCTTTCTTTCTTTCTTTCTTTCTTTCTTTCTTTCTTTCTTTCTTTTTTCTTTCTTTTTTATCTTTCTTTAATATTTGTTACGAAGATAAAAATTTCACTACACGTTCAACATAAATCATTCATTTAAAATATGCTCTAACAGACTGGATCAACTATGCTTACTTTGCGACGTAGCTTACGACGAACCAATCCACGTGATCCACGTCGAAGAATCTCTGCAACACTTCTTCGAAAATTGCGTGTCATAAAGCAATAGAGGACGGGGTTGAGAGCACTATTCGCGTGTCCTAGGAAGAGACAGTAGGACAGGACGTCCGATTTTCCTTTTTCTGTGAATAGTATCAAATTTATTTAACATTTTTTTTAAAGGCTATCACTTATCTATACAAATCATTCGTTTCTTTAACTCTTAATGAAAATTATTTTATATAAGTATTTACGTTAACATTAGATAAATTAATATTTCGTTCGTCGTACTAGTGATATGAGATAATAACAAAAAGTATATAGTATATTATTATATTGATAATATATTTGCTTAATAACTGATTAAACTCTGGTAATTAACGAACAATATATTTAATTAATATTCTATGCTTAAATGATTAATAGAAAATAGTATGTTTCCAAAGTTTTTTGATTATTTAAATCACAGTGAAATAAATTGATATACTGTTGCATTCATTTAGATGTTGATTACAAATTCGAATAGTCAATAAAATATATTAATAATATATGTTATGGATAAATAACAATTATTAGAGACTCGATGTCAAAAAATTTATATAAGAATATTTCGTTAAGCTTTTGAACAATTTCGAATTAAAATTCGAGGATGAAATAAATTCCAATATAAAGTATGTGTTTTTTGATCTTATCCAATGAATAAATTGTTTCACATTGACCCGATTGTCAAACGCTTTTCATTTGAAACTCATTATCAATGCAAGTTAGGTTTGCCGAAGCAAATAAATACTTTTATCCAAAACAAAACAAAAAACTCACTGATCATTTTCAGATCGATGAGCAGTCTAAGAACATTGTAAGGAAGCCAACAAAGGGCGAAAAGCACTGCGAGAAGCAGTAATATCCAAGCGATTCGTCTTCTCTCACGTACCAATCGGAAGTTCTACAATCAAACAGTTAGAAGTCGTTACTGTCTCTATTAAATAAGACGACTATCACATTTATCCGTTTCATTGAAAAGAATGAGGAGAGAGGCTTATCGTCGTGTTATATGATTAGAAACAGTTCAATGAAAATTTCAAAGAAAAAAAATCAGTTTAAAGATAAAAAAAAAAGAAAAACAAACAAACAAATAAAACAAAAAATTAATGAAGAAAGAAAAAAGAATCATGAATGATTGTTCATACATAAAACTTATGTCATCTTATATTTGTTTCTTTGAATAACCTTTAATGAAGTCTACAAGTGTGATACGAGACCGAATCGTTTCTTTTTTGACGTCATCGTAAACAATATATACACATGGAATATAAAAGAATATCTGAGCTTCAAACATGTTTATGACTCGAGACACATTTCTTCCCGCTTGTTGGCTTGCAGGCCGGTTTAGATACGAGAATTGTCCAAGATAAAATTTTCCGAGCGCTCCTGTATCATACATCTCTAATTTTAGTTCATCTAAGATTGAATCTTTTTTTTCCTTTTTTATAAATAAATAAGAAAAAAAGAACTTTAAATGGAACTCACGGCCGAAATATAGACTGAAGTATAAATATAAATATATATTTCAGTAAACTGATAAATATATATTTATATTTCAGTTTATTAGAAAATTATAAATATATATTTCAGTTATTAGTAAAAAGAATATTTGGATTGTGTATATTTATGAATATATATTTATATCTCTTTTTCTAATTTGGTATATAAACATAATTATATGGATATGAAGAAGTACGTGTTTACAAGCGAATTGACGTATAAGATATCAATGGTTGTTGTAATCCGAACGACAAACATTCAATCGTGTGTTAAACTCAAATACAGCAAACCAATAAGAAAAGAAAGAAAACTTTATTCTTTACTAACTTGTTGAGAGCTAGCACTACCCTTGACACTGTCACAATCGAACGGCGGTTTCCTAGCACAAAGGGTCCGACCCATCATAGAGTAGGCCAATATCACGACAAAACCTGGCAAAGGAAGAGATAATTGAAATCGAAACGTCGAGACACAGAGGTATCGATTTTCATGAAAAATTATCTTATATATAAATTTCATAACACAATAATATTATATACAATAATATTATTTTAAGTAATCTTTGATAAGAAAATGAAACTTCATTATATATATTTCTCATCTTTGATTCATCTTTACATGCGACTTTTGTGTGTATGTGTATAAAAGAGAGATACTCATTCTATAATTTACTCTCAGTCATTTTCTTATTTATATTTCATCGTTTATCGTTGTCTTTCGTTTCTCAATATGATAAATATAACTTGTAAGAAAGTACGTACCAGGAATAGCATAAACTAGAATAAAGCAGGCGGTACCGAATAAATCAGGCTCTATATCAAGCGGATTCAAATCTTCCGAACAGATGTAGAAAGCCGGCGGCAATCGGGAAGCGCGTGTATCGTTGCGTGAAAAATTCTCCTTTAGCGCCCAGGAACCATGAAAAGTAATATTAACAAGTTCCATCCCAGGGCTTTGAAGAGTCATCTGTCAAAGCGAAATAAAATACAAATTTTGTATAAATAAATCTATTGATGATTATCGATAAATACAGAATTCTGTTTTTATTTACGGCCATCCTTTCAAATTTATCAGAAGATCAAGTGTCGATTTTTATCAATCGACCATTAAAACGATTCGTGTGTTATCTTTGACAATAAAAGATTTTCATACTATGATAATAAAACTTTTTACAAACCAGTTCTTATTTTTTATATAACAAAACTTTATATAACTAACAAACTAATACTATGCTAGCTATACTAATAATACTATACTAATACGAAACTAACAAACATATACTATATATGAACTAACAATTATATAATTTACAATTTTTTTTATATTTTATTTAAAAAAAACAAATGATTTATAACTTTGAAGTTACAATATTTGTATGTATTTGCATTATAAAACATATATGTTTTAGTATTTTTAATAGTTATCATTTATAATAATCTTTTCATCGAGTGATCTTTTTAAAATAGGAAATGCAAACGTAAGATACTTTAGGATTATAAGAAAAAGTAATTTTTTCATGGAACACTTAAAGGATTTGCTGTAATAGTATACAGTTTTTCAGGAAATTCCGTTTAATGTAATCTCTTCTTCTTGTGATAGACAATTATTAATATTCAGTATAACTATCAATAATATTTATATGACATTGAAAAAAAGTTATCTAATTTATAATTATTAATATTTATTTTTGTCTTTTTTTACTTCAAATTTTGTATAAAATCTGTTTTCATATTTCGGACCTATAATATAACAAAAAGAAAAAAAAAAACTTTATCATATTAAAACTTAACGTAACATAGAATTACAAAATTACATTATGCATAAGATAATGCAGAAATTTTTGTGAAAACGTGATGAGAAAAGATACAATTACTTTACAAACTTTTCTAATTATTATATAACTGTTTCTCATTTCAAAATAAATTTAAGTATAATACATTTGAAAAAAAAATTGCGAACTGTCATAAATGAACTCCTTGATGATAAAAGAATGATATAACAATAAGTTACTTTATGACGATGAAATGAAATAATATTTCAATTCATACACACACACACACACACACATACACGCAGATGTATAATTGTGTGAGTTCAAAATTATTATATATGAAATTATAAGGGGAAAACAGATAAAACTAATTAACTCGATTGCAAAGTTATTAAAAATAATATAAATAAAACTTACCCCTTGTAATAGAGGAACGAAGATACTCAAAGCTACTAGCCATAAAATAACTATGACAACTACGGTACTCTTTCGATTGAATACTCGTCGAAAAGCTATAGGACTCCGTATAGCTAGGTACCTATCGATACTCATCGCAGTAATTGTATACACCGAAGCAGCAACGGCCACACCTGAAAAACCAGCTTCGATTATGTACTAGTCGATTAATCGTCAAGGATCAACTTCCTTTCTTTATCGTTCTAATATTTATCGATTGCTCTAGATAACAGAGTATAATACACCCGTGAAAATTTATTTTACGTGGCCTCATTCCCTTTACGAGATTGCATGATATTATTTTTAAGTTGTTAAAAAAGCTTAACGGTATGAAAGAATTCAGGTATAATAGGTATATTTGTAAAATTGTAACCAATTGGAAAATTTAGCTGTATAAAATTATATAAAATATATTTACGAACCTGTTAATGACTTTCATTCTAGTAATTATTATTTTGATTTTCCTATCTTTTTCTTTGCTTCTTTCTTATTCTTTTTATTTGTTTGTCAATCGTAAAAAGAGCAATTAATAAAATAATTTTCAATCAACTAACATTAAAAAAACTACGCCTGTACGAACCTGTTGATGACTTTCATTCTAGTAATTATTATTTTGATTTTCCTATCTTTTTCTTTGCTTCTTTCTTATTCTTTTTATTTGTTTGTCAATCGTAAAAAGAGCAATTAATAAAATAATTTTCAATCAACTAACATTAAAAAAACTACGCCTATCGTATAAACTGTACAACTACAAAGCGTGGCAGAAAATTTTATGGTTGATAAAATGCACATTTTGAACCATTATTTCAAGTCATTAACCAACTTTCGTCTGTAACTCACATTGAAAAAGAAAAAGAAAGAGAGAGTATAATGTATATTCTAACAATAAACATTTTCTCAGCAGATAATTTCCAGATAACGATGACTGAGATTTTACTGACAAACGAGGTCACGGAAAAATATAATATTTGGTATGTATGTATATATATATGTGTGTGCGTATATATATATTTATATTGCGAATTATGTTACCTCATCTCGACTTTACCTTAGAATAGTTCCGTGATAGATATTTCTTATACTTTCTTTCTTTTTTCTTTTTTATTTTTCTTTCATGATTAGCAGCTACATTAAAGAGAAACAATTTTCGACGAGCTTTTAAATCTCAGCCGAGATTTCCTTGGAAACTAAATGAGTATGATATGATAGTATCATATTCATTAAATAATGATAATAATAAGAAAGGAACAAAAAGCTAATGGAAAGAAAAATATATAAGAAAAAATTCAGTAATTTTTATAATGTATATAAATTTAACGTTCGATTATCATCAGGTTCGCAATTGTATAAAATAAAGAGGGAAAAATATCGGCGAAGTTCGAAAAAAAAAAGTTATGAAACTCAACAGAAAATGATTTACGATCATTTTAAGAACATTTGAAATATTTCTTATTGTTTATGTTATTATGAGTAATATAATTACGTATATGGAAAATATATATTGTGTCGTAGAATTTTACGCTATTTAAATATTTGTTAATAGATCATCCGTTCTCAAGATGTAAGAGAACAAAGTCAACAATGAATCGCATCGTATCAATCAAACTCCATATTACAGAAAAAGGAATTATATTATATAATATTTAACATTCATCATGAATCTTTGAAAATATTTGTTTTCTATGAAAGATGAATTGCGCATGCGCCAGAGAACAAAGGATGAATTTTACGAACGATATTCATTTATTTCTTCTATTATTTCGCTTTACAATAATGAATATTAAATATGTAAATAGATAACGTTCATTCATTCTCTTTTATAAGAAAGTTATTAGTATATATAGATATAAAAGAATAAGTTCGATCAATCCTATTTTCTTATATTTCAAGATGAAAAGAATTTCAAAAGAAATATTTCAATGAATTTATTTACGCATGAGAAATACAATGGAATCTTTTTAATTAATTGTTGGTCAATATTACTAAGAAACGCTTTTAACTTTTAATTCAACTTAACTCGGTTTATTTATCAAGATCAATCATGATGGATTTATGGAAAAAAGATGAAGACGATCGTTTCGCGGATTCCCACGAAGACAAAGGAGCCCACATGATAAAATGTAAACGTATATTATATATTTAATAAATTTAACTTATATTTGTAACTATAATCGAATTTTGGACGAAATGTATTATTCCTCTTTCGTATGAATAATCGAAGAGAGAAAATATATATTGTGTATAATTAATTTATTTCAATCGGGCCTTAAGTGTTTCATGTCATTTAAAGACTAAATTCTTCAACGATTGAAGTATTTTAATCGGTTTATCAAATAAAAATTTGATGATAGAAACGAAATCGTAAAGCTTGAATAAACTTACCTTGTAGATATGAGGACAATTTACACATAACTTCGCCATAAATCCAGACAATCGAGACTGCTTGGCTGGCCGCAACTGGCATACAAATCGTAGTCACTAATAGATCAGCTACGGATAGATTCACCACAAAATAATTTGTAACACTGTAAACAAAAGAATAGTTGCTTATGTGTGTATGTATATCTTCATTAGAATGACAAGCGATAAAATTCAACTCATGGAGTGAATACAGAGAGTCAATAGAACAGATCCTATGCGAGGTTGACTATAACAAATAGAGGCATGGTGTTTATAGTATACTCATGTATTGAACCTTGCATTAATAGATACAATAAACATTGTAATTTTCTGTGACTCGTTTTTTCGACTTTTGAATAATATTATCGTTTCTCTTTAAATTTATATCTATCTAAGAATAAATTATTCGAAAGAACGAGTGCGTAAAAATTACATTTTAATAATGGACAATATTAATTTAAACTAAAAATAACATTTCAATTCAGGAACAAGATAAACGGCTTAACAATTATATAAAACAAATCAAGCAAACGATCGACTGATCATTGCGTTTTCTATCAAATATATATGTACATATGTATATACGTATATAGAAAATGATAAAATAAAATTAAAAAAAAATAAATAAAAACAATTTATATTCCAATATTTAACCTATTTCTTCCACTCGAAAAATTGAAATAGTAATTCGTTTGATATCGAATTGTGTGGTATCCATGAAAACGTATATACTAATACTTTTCTACCTGAACAACTTCTATTCGGCATAGAATATAATTTAGCCGTTGTAATATCGTGTAAAAAAATTTATTCCATTTGAATGTCGTGAAATTTATTATTGATCCATTCGATTTCATAATGAGCAAACAACGAATTAATTGATTTTTCATAAAATTTGCGAAATAAAAATTTTATTTCGTATTCAATCAACGATCGGACGACGATAATAAAAATGTTTTAATTCGTAGGGGCTATCGTAACTTCTTATTTCACTGTTGTTATCTTTAACGAAAAAAAAAGGATAGGCCAAAATGGTGTGGTTAATGTAAAAGTGGTTTCACCGACGGCTGAGACGACGAGACGAAATGGAGACTTCGTAGCAAAGGCGATAATTTTCGTTCGAAAAATAAGCGGCAATGTGTTTGCTTCAACGTTATTCTGTTCGTTCATTCGTGCGTCCATTATAAATGCGTACGTAGTGTTTATTTGAACGATGCACCCGCCGCGGTCGGAAATAAGCACTTTACAGTTTGCCTTCTGCATCCTCAAATACTTCTACATCCTACAAGTTCTTT
This sequence comes from Vespa crabro, assembly GCF_910589235.1. Taxonomy (NCBI): domain Eukaryota; kingdom Metazoa; phylum Arthropoda; class Insecta; order Hymenoptera; family Vespidae; genus Vespa; species Vespa crabro. Next base: position 2,689,676 of record NC_060960.1, read on the forward strand.
ATCGAGAAATTTTCTCTTCCATCGTTCATCGAATACTAATCGCTTAAGAATCTCTACATGTAACTGACACAGACTGATTCATGACTCAACGATAATTCATTTAGGCAAAATTCACTAACTTAATTATTAAAAACTTATTATATGAAATTTTTCACAAAAAAATAGTTCCTAATTCTTTTTTCTTTAAATCCATTTACTATCTATCATATTAACTTTATGAAAAGAATGAGAGGAAGAGAAAAAAATAAGGGGCAAGAACGTGAGAAAAACACACGTAGAAAAAGCCTTCAGTTACGAGAGAGATATTTTTTTTGGCAAGAAGAGAAGTCATTCGATTCTCTGAGAAATGTACGAAATTTCGAGTAAAAAAATTCAAAAAAAGAAAAATATTTTGAGAAAAATTCCAATACTTAACCACCCCGCTTCACATTTCATGCTGAAATGTATCAGAGTATCGGAACGTGTTGCGTAATTGAGTTAGTGATTATGAAAGTGACTTAACAATAATTTAAAATTAACAAAAAAATTAGTTTATCTCATAATTCTATAGCGATGACCGTTATTTTTTTTGTTTTTATTGTTAACTTATTATTAGATCACTTTTATAATCATCGGTTCAATTGATGATGTGCTCGGATCTATCGATATGTATTGATACAAGCGCTATCGGGATACTTTGTTTTAATCAAAAGTTTTCAAAAATCCCTCACATTGAAACGGTTAAATTACAATTGTCTCATAAATCGATATTCTCACTTGTCCAAATCTTATCCTATTATCAAAGTAATTGTATATTGAGATATGTTTTATTCCGATAATTCATACTATTCGAATATGAAATTCTCCTTTGTAATTAATCGTCCTGTTCAAAAGCGCAATGTTATTTACTCCAAAAGTAAATATTCTGTTAATTAGGCAATAAATATAAAGACATCGCCTGTCCTTTAAAATTCTACCAATTATTAATATCGTTTGTTATGTACAAACAACGAGAAAGGTCACGAACTAAATAAAAGATAGATAATATTCTAGGAATAAAGTATCTGTAAAATAATTATTTCTACGAAATTTAATTTAAATGAAATTAACTTCTTTATTTATTATTGTTGCAACATCAAACAAAAAAAAGAAGAAAAAATACTATGACAAAAAATCTTTTTCTCTTCTTTTTTCTTTCTTTTCCATATGGATTTAATTAGATAAACATCGAGTAAACGATCAATAATATTTAGAAAGAAAACATCCGTGGAGTAAATTATACCACTGATGAAATAAAATCTTTTATTTACTATTATGCTACGACATCAAAGAAAAAAAGAAAGGAAAAGAGAACAAAATAGATTCTAATTGTGAGAAAAAAACATTATCTTTTTTATCTTTTAATCTTCTTTCACGTGGATTTAAATAAACATTGACTTTAGCATATGATCGAAAATAAATAAAGTTTGACGATCTCCCCTTATATTTCCTCTTATTCTCTCTCTCTCTTTCTCTCTCTCTCTCTCTTTCACTCTCTCTCTCTCTCTCTCTTTCTCTCTCTCTCTCTTTCTCTCTCTCTCTCTTTCTCTCTCTCTCTCTCTCTCTTTCTCTCTCTCTCTCTCTCTCTCTCTCTCTCTCTCTCTCTCTCTCTCTCTCTTCCTTTTACTATCTCTTTTTTCCTCTTTTCACTCATTCATCTCCATGCACTTTCAGTGCTTATATCCTCATTTATCTAGCTTCGAGATAACGAGAATCTTCCGTTTTTCTTCGATGTATTTCAATCGAAAATAATATGTACGAATTTCCATAAAATTATTCAATTATACTTTGTTCGACCGACAATCAGTTATTTTCTCTGATGTATGAGTTGCAGATGAAAAAATGATATCTTCATTGACCTGTCAATACATATCTCAATACGTCATTTGTCTTTAATCTTCATATATACGAAAAACGAAAAAGATCTATTTTTTTTTTATGTTTTTATGTTTCCATGCTTTCGGTATATTATATCGTCACATTATACAGTTTATAGCTGATAAGTTTATGTGAACTTATTATGACAGTTTTTATTATTCTGTTATAAGTAAAATCACATAACATAATGCACGAACGATGCATAACAATCCGATAAAATAATTTGTAGTAACGCTTTTGACTCAGATTTTAGTAATACTTTCATAAATATTTACAGCTAATGAATCAAAATCCGATAAAAAAAAGTAAATTATCCAATTATATTTTTATAATATATCGTTCATAGATGTTATTTTCATGATTGACAGAAATAATAAAAAAAAACATACCTTCTCATATAATGATACTTGAAGACAACGGCGATGACGAGTGCATTGGCTGTGACAGCTAATGCGATAACCGGTACATAAAGAGTAATTAACAAATAATTCGGTTGTACGTGATTGAAACTATCGTATAGTTCCCACATCATATTGGTTACAATTGCATTTTGATCGTATACAAAAGTAGCAGTTGTAGAATTCGTCGTCATGGTTGTGCCAACGAACGGCGTTATAGTCGATGTCGTTGACGTTGATATCGTTGTTGTACTCCCATTATATATTCCAGCATCAAACCAAAAAGAATCGCGTAGCGAATGTGTCATAGTTGTTATTCCCGTAGGTAAGATACTTCCTATGTATCCCAAGAGATAATCACCATTATCCACATTCAAGACCTTCTTTGACTCTTTCTTTTCCTTTTCTTTTTCTCAGATTCTTTCCCACGAGATTAGATCAAGATAATCCAAAGAAAATTTCAGCTACCGCAATACAAACATCGGTAGTTTTTCGAGTATATCTAAAGATCCTTTCACCTTCGACATTTTTCTTTTGAAGGGTGTAGCCAAAAGCTGGCGTGTCTATTTTCATAAAAAAAAAAAAAGAAAAAGAAAAAGGTTTAATGGTTCGACGATGAACTTGTGAATATTTGTTAGAAGATCAAGACGTGATCGGACAAAAATTATTAAGAAATATCTAGAAATAATTGAAAGTTTAAATGAATTATCGTAAGTACTAATAATAACTAAAACACATGTATAAAATATTCTTGAAATAAATAATGTTATGGTAAATTATTAGATGGAATTAAACGGAAGTATTCAATTGAGTTACGTATCAATTCGATTTACAATTAGTTAATAGAATAAAATAGTGATCAAGTTCAAGATATATAGAAAATGTAATCAGTGGACGTTAATTCTTTAATTAAATTAGTTTTCGGATTTCTTTCTTTCGAGAAAAATTATATTTCTTATGGATACTCCGTATAAAAATATGTAAAGTAGATGCGGTTGACTGAAAAAGAAGCAAAACACACCGGATGTATTTTAAATTATAAAATCCCAAAGAAATCTTTTAACATGCGATTCGTCTGAAAGAACATCAGGAAATGAATATGCGTCTTCTTTTCTTTTTACTCGAATTTCTCGAGGACTTGGCAAGTATAATATTAAAAGAAAAAAAAAGATATATATATATATATATATATATATATATATATATATATATATACATATATATATATAATTCGCTAGAGTGCAAGCGTTACTTTCGTCTTGACGTCATATCGTCGAAATTCTTCAAAACTAAACTCAATATGACAGATAATAGAATTCCTTGACTTCCATTATTACTCATACGTTTGTCAACGTATTGTTCAAACTTTAATAGGAAGTACACTCGAGTCCTGTACGCTTCGTTATATTCCATTCTTTCTTTCGCGATCAATTAAACGTCAAGTTCTTCTTTAACGGAAGTGAATTTTCATCCCGATAGTACGCACTTCTCGTGCCTTTTTTCTCTCTTTTCTTTTTTCTAGTAATTCCTTCTTTGTTCTGTCGATTCGTTAGAAAATATTATTAAAAGATCATTAATTTTAAAACGATTGCTTCTTTAAAAGAAAATTCTCATGCTTAATTGAATGAAAATTGAAATGAAATTTTTTATACTCCTTTAATAAGATCAATCGGATTAAAAGCAATTTAAAAAACTCGATAGGTATCGAAAAAGATTTTTAAAAAATCATCGATTGACTAATCGAAAAAATGAACATGGAATACTTTTTGTTTTGATCTTAGTACTATAAATCTCCAAGTACTTATATTTGTACAATTTAAAGTGCAATGTATTTTAACAAATTTTTTTACAATCTGATCATGTCTGATTTCATTGTAATTTTTCCGATTTCCTTATATATGAAAGAACTTGTTTTAATAAAGATTCGAATATATTCAATTTATACAGTTGATTTGATTGACGCGATAATATCGGATTAGCTCTTTTTCTTCTTTTGTCTTCCATTTCATTTAAAATTGTAGTGTGTAATATCTAATTAACTTAAAATATGTATATCTTAAACGATTCATCAATAAATAAATAAAATTCCACGAAGGTTCATCGGTGGAAAAAGTTTTTTCACAAAAGAACTAAGAAATAAGGTAAAATATCGATTTTTTTTCATATTCTACCAATATCGACAAAATTTAATTTCGTGTTAGAACTTTTCATCCATGGATATTATATATGTATCTCTCTTTCTCTCTTTCTCCCCCCCCCTCTCTCTCTCTCTCTTTCTCTCCCTCTTTCTCTCCCTCTTTCTCTCCGTATATATGTATTCATATATATTATATATATATATATATATATATATATATATATATATATATATACACATCTTATATATATACATTCTTTTTTATCTTTTTGTGTATCATGTAACTTCATTATTACCGGGAGAACTTAATTACTTACTCATTTATAACATAAATGAGGGTTAAATATCTTTTATATTACAAATATTAGATACGTAATAAAATTAAAAAGACGACTTTTTCCTCAATATTATACAAAATCACAAAATCACAACAAACGTTACTCAATTTTTCCTCAGATAACAGATAACGCATATCAATTTCATTATAAACTTATATTCAACATTGCACTTTAGCGAACACTATCTTACACTGACGCAACGTGATAATGGTATAATTTTACCTCAATCGATAATAATACACACATCATATACATTTATAATAACCGCAGAATCTTTCCCAGATCCATTAAACTAATCACCGTCATCACCAAAATTAAAAGAGAGAAATTCTTTCTCTATGATCGCCATGTTCGATTTTCGGTAGATCCTAATTTTATCGCAAGGTCCTTCATCGAAATTTCGATTTCTTTATGGTTTCTTTTCTCTCTCCCTTTTTTTGCTTTCTCTCTCTCTCTCCTCTCTCTCTCTCTCTCTCCTCTCTCTCTCTCTCTCTCTCTCTTCACTCTCTTTTCTCTTTTTCTCTTTTTCTCTGTCTCGTTTGAAATAAATAGTGGAGAAGAAAAAATAAAAAGAAAAATAGGATTTATAAAATAAAATTTATTCGCGATGACCGATAGTTATTATTTCAACGCGTGCCACGAATTTTTTCGTTCGTTGTCGCCGACAACAAAACAGAAAGAAGAATCGTGGCATACTGAAGGGAACAGAATCGTGACTCCCGCCGAAGGTGTCGAAGGCGCCGACGTACTCGTATAAACGAACCCACCTACACTTCATAGCCGAGAACGCGCCTGCGTCTTTCATCTTTTCGTCTCTTCTTCATCCTTCGCGCTTTCATAACGAAAATCAAGATCTTTTATATCGACATCTTCTCAAGATTATTTGCGAATAGTTCTCCAATCGAAATACATTGGATTAACCAATAAATAGATAATGTTAACAAAACCATTTTCAGAATTGCATATCTTTAAATAAACAACTAGTATTTTGTACACAAAATTCTAACATTATTTATTGGCTCGAATTATTTATGAATTGTTTTTCGATAGGTATACATTGGATTAGCCAATAAGTAATGTTAATAAAGCCACCCTCAGTATTTTATATCTAAATAAACAACAGTAGTATTTTCTATTATTGAAAATTCTAATATTAGATACTTATTGGGTAACCTAATGTTTCTACATATTTAAAAAAAATTTATAAATTTTTCATGAATTTTTATTGCACATGATTCGTTCTTTTATATATTGCAGATAACATACTTACTTGATAATTATGTAGATAACATACGTGCTTGATAATTATGTAAAGTTTCATGATATTCATTTTTATTGAAATTTTACTTTTGTTTACGTTCTTGATCTTCAATGTAAAAGTAAACCAAAATATTTCACTTTTGGATTTTCTTATATATTTATCGAGTTACTTTGCTCGACTTTGAACGATCATAAAGTAGAACGAAATCTAACGATCATCGTTTGTTACAAAAATATTTACGATGTGGTTCACCAAATACGATGCTCAATGAATCAGCGCTCAATCGAAAAATTATTGATGTAAATGTTATTGCAATATATGATTTTTTTTAATTCAATAGGCATGTAATTACACATATATATATATATATATATATATATATATATATATTTTAGGTGAAAGGTTCCAGAGCTTGCTAGTCCTGTGTATGTGTGTATGAGATAAGCCTATCGGCAATTAAACAAGGGATGGAAGGTTCTGGAGTTAGTTAGCTGTGTGTATGCGTGCATGAGATAAGTAAGTCTATCGGGAGTCGGACAAAAAGATAGAAAGTTCTAGCATTAGTTAGCTCCGTGCGTGTGTGTTGAAACAAATCAGTCGACAGTCGAACAGACCATGGTCTATCCTTTGTAAGGTGCATTGTTTATGAAAGATAGAGAAAGAGTTGAAATTGGAAGAGAGAGAAAGTGAAATATAAATTCAGCATGAATGAGATAGGCAACGAAACAAGGAATAGGATAAAGAGTGATAAGAATAGCCGAATACATATGTACGAATGTGAGTGGAGATGAAAAAGGCTACGGGGCGTACGTGAGAAAAGAACAGCGGAGCGATAAATAAAGTTTATCTTAAGAAAAACAGGCAAAGAGTCGTCGTAACTACGTCAGAGTAAAAACCAACATTCTGTATACTACTATTTTTCATAATAATATGAACTGTTTTTAGTTTTTTATTAATCTCGGCTATCTCTGAATATAGAAACGCCCACAAAATATATGTATACATATATATATATATATATATATATATATATCGTATCTCGTTGTAAACTGTATATACATTTACTATAAAATAGACGTATCATTAATTTTATATTAAAATAATATTATCGCATTTTTATATTATAATCAAGATACTCTATAATTAAAAATAATCAATTGTTCTGCATCCAATCGTACGATGTATATTACACCGCAATGAGATACGATATTTATAATATAATAACATCAACACACATTAACCAGTTGTCGACATCATCATTTAGGCAGTACGAACTTAATAGCTTTACGATCCGATAATTTATTTATTCGTGATACGTGTAATTTGATAAAGTTCCAATTAATAAAAAAATCATCTGATTACCATGCCGTAAAAAAAATAACAAATGCATTCATCGTGAAACAGAATCAAATGATTTTTTTATTTAGTCTTGTAATCATAATATTGAATTTAGTTTAATTCCTTCTTCGATCGATAAGTTTAATTTGAAATCACGTTCAACAAACAAAGAGAAATCGAGAGTTATTGCTTTGTGAATTTTCCAACACGACAACTTCTACCGTAGAAGAAAGAAAGATAGAGAAAGAGAGAGAGAGAGAGAGAGATAGAGCGCGCGAAATTCATAGGTATCTCATTACGTCGATATCGTTGCTTCTGTCTACAACGGCGACATATCATTTGATGGCAAAAGCCAATTGAAACTACATCAACTTTAACATCCTTTCTATACTTCGTCAACCCTGTCCATAGTTCTTCTCCTTGTTCCTTTTCTCTTCCTCCTCTTGACTTTGAAATTCAAGGGCATCCTTGGAAATTCACAATTCTATCGAATGTTCGTCGTATTTGTTATAATAACTAATAATAGTTTCAATAACTACGAAAATGTTTTATTAATCGATCTTTCAAAATTCTTTTCGTAGTTTTTCTTTAACAAAACATTGCTTTCACATACTTGATATACATATATGATATATGATATATGATATATGATATATGATATATGATATATGATATATGATATATGATATATGATATATGATATATGTATTTATATATATATACAATAATTAATGCGGTGAAACGAAGCTTATAAATGATTATTAAATGAAAATTAGATCGAACTAATCGATTCATTTAATCCAACCACTTCGTTCTTTCCGGCTACTCGAGGTTCTTTCTTTCGAATAATATTGGTTGCATCGATAGAATGACAACAAAACGTTCTATCACGTGAAAATTAATCGTAGAGTGGGAATCAACGTGGAAGTTCATCTTCGATGTAGGAGATCACACGTTATTGGCATGTAGAATCACCAGATATGTCATTATTCCTGAAGCTATCTGTGAAAGTAAAATGATATATTTATTGATCATGGATGAAAAAACAATATGACATTATGTAGGTATATGTTTTTCAGTAAAAAAAAAAACTGAGTTATATTAACTTTCTCAGCTTCGTATCGTCTTACGGAAAGAAGAAGAGACAGATCGATGCGAATCAAGCCGGCAGCAGCGAAAAAATAGACTTTCCTTAGCTGAAAATATGCCGCAGCCTCGATGTTATCCTGTAATTACGAGAAGCAGATCGATAAGGTTACAAAGAGTAAGAAAAAGAGAGAGAGAGAGAGAGAGAGAGAGAGAGAAAGAGAGAGAGAAAGACAGAGGAAGAAAAAGATAAAAAAAGAGAACTACGAAAACAAACATCGTAAAGCAATGCTTTGATAAAAGTAATCTTTCGGTTTAATTATTTCATTGTAATTAACTATCGAAGAACAACGATAATCTAGAAGCAAACGAATAATACGTAGGACGAGAATAATCTTGAAATTCGAACTTGAAAGATCTTCGATTTCTATGAAGATCGTGAGAACTTTTAAATTGAAACAGAACACAAACACGAAAATGTTTGAAAAAAGAAATTAAAAGGAACACATTTTTCCGATAGATATCACCTGAGTGAAATTTCGTTTTCCGATGACTGAGGAAAGTGGGGAAAAGGCAATTTTTCCGACATCGTTTGCCTGGAAATATCAAATATGATATAGCATTATTTGTATGGAAATTCAAATAGAATATTCGTTTTTAACTTTACCAAGCTCACCTGAGATGCCGTAGCATGACAAATAGCTATGATCAGAAAAAGATTCCCGACACAAGCAGAAATCAACAAGGATTCTCGTACCAGTAACAAAGTCGACAATTCGTCACGTCCATTGATCGTGTAAAGTCTTGAAAGAGTATTAAAAGACATACTGATGATCCAAAAGAAAAGTGGAGCCGCGTAAACCGAATTTATAATTTGAGTCGCGTTTGACAAACAACAATGTAACCACCATATTTCTTCCAACCGAAAATTCATTCTCGCTCGTTCCAACACCATAATCTTTCCATCTGCAGTATTAAATAATAAACGTTAACATAAAACGCTGATGCGATAAAAACAGTAAAAAAGGAATTATTTTCGAAGGTAGAAATATTCTTTTTTAATTTATTATCAATAAATTTACTATTATATTAAAACCCATTGCGTGTACAAGAGAAACTAAATATTTTTAATTATGGAAACAGAATAGAATAAATTTGGTACACACGTGATCCCGCGTAAAGGTAAAAATTTAATGAAACGTGTGTGAAAAACAAGTTAGATATATTTGATGTAAATATATGTTATAAATATATATTAATATATGTTAATATATCTTAACAATATATATACTTTCTTGATATTAGTATATACATGCATACCATTTGAAATGTTTTTACAATAGATTTATGGAATAATATATCAGCCGAACGATACTTCGTTTAACGCTTAATTTAACTAAAAAGATAGTCTGATAAAGTAGCTTCATATTAATTGTTAATTGAAATAAATTGTTCCAGGAATAATAACGAAAACGAATCATTATTAAAGTTCGAAATAAAGTACTTTAATATATACATATTATCTTGTAGAGTTCGGGAAACTTGAAAAAACATTAAGTAGACATAATAAAAGAGAAAAACTTAGATCGTTAATGAAACTCGTCTCGTACATTAATTCTTTATTCACAATGTTTGATATATATCAATGTTACGTGTGTAGAAGAACATTAAAGGGTTCAATCGATTACTTGTCAACCTAGAAACGAGCTTGGTAGCTTTCTTTAAGATATGTGACGAAACGACATCACACGACCAGTTACCGTTTTAAGAGGAAACCAAATAGTGTGTATATGTGTATGTGTGTGTGCATTTACGATAAAGAAAATGAAGATTTATAAGCTAGAAAAAAACAGAAAGGAAGAAAAAGAAAAAAAGAAAAAATAAGAAAATAGAGAAGACAAGAAGCGATCTCATTTTCTCGTTCTATGTTTCGAATCGATCGTAACATGTGACAAATAAAAGGCGTAAATAAATAAATAGAGAATGTCCTCGATGAAAAAAAATTAGAATAGCATGTCAGGGAATGAACTTACCTTCAGGAAGTAACAATATCTCACAGAGCTTTCGAAATCTTTGATAGAGGAGAAAAGACAATCCCACAAATTTCAATAGCTGCATCGATATCGCCGCGTTTACCATCCCATAAGTAATCCCATTGAACATCGGCGCAGATTCTTCGCAACTATGTACATATATACATATACATCTACGCGCATATACTCACAATAATTTAAGAGAAAGAAAGAGAGAGAGAGAGAGAGAGAGAGAGAGAGAGAGAAAGAGAGAAAGAGAGAGAAGGGAAGGAAAGGAGAGAGAGAGAGAAGAGGAAATGTAAGAAATACGCACGAATCAAGAATGGAAGATTACATTGTAAGATTAAAGGTAAAAAGTCTATCTAATTCAATTCGATGCGACTATGAAAAAACATTAATTGAAGCGATGAGAAAAGATATATGGCAAATTATTATAATTTGTGTTAAAGCTGTCAAGAAATACACGGTGAATTTATATTCTAGTATTGACTGATATTTCTGTGTATAAGTTCTATTTTATATCATATAAACATATCACCTAGAAAATACATATCCAATGTCCATGGTTAGTTCCGCGTTAAAATAAGAAACAATAAAACGTAACTAACGTCATATAATGACGAATAAAAACAGAAAAAAGAAATAAATAGATAAGAATATGATGTTGCTTATAATTCCGAAGCCATGAAATGTCATAGAACGTAAAAATATCGTAAAAAAGAATTTCCCGAGTATCTTACCAGTAGCTCGTATACCCAACGGCAAACCAAACCAAGAAAGTAATTAAAACTAAAGCTTGGCACTTGCGACGAGTGTTATTGTTTTTAGTTGGACGTTCGTTAAATCTCGTGGTGCGATCGAAGTTACGTAATTGGGCGAAGGCAGCATGAATCTTCCAATTCCAAGTAATCGAGAGAATAGCATCGGTAAAGAGACAAATGTAAGATAAACCTGTTCTCGCAAAGGTCAATAATAAGCTCTTGTACTCGAGTTCAGTATCGATGATTATTAAATAGAGGCCGATTACACAGGTACTCAAATATATGGACATCCATAAAAACGTGTATATCATGCCACGTCTCGTAATTAAAATATCTTCCTCGGTTATAACGTGTGGTCCACATCCGAAGAGTCTCGAAGCTTGTAAAAAAGGTTCTATGTCACGAGTCAATCCTGCCATTCTTCGAGATCCAACCGAGCTCTCTTCTACGAAACTTTCTATTCTGGAAAGAAATTAATATAATAAGATAACAATGTAATAAACATCCTTTTGAATAGTGAAATATTTCGATGGTAGTACCAGAAAAACAAAAATTGGTAATAACGAAACGTTCTTTAGATAAATGCGTAGTTCCTAATACGCTACTATACTAGAGTTGAAGTTGCTAAAGCAATCGGAAAACTAACTGAACTCTAAACGCGCCTTTTCTCCTATTGATCGAGAAATCCCCATACATAACGATTACATCTATCCTACATATATTATTTAGAAATTTTTGAACTCACGTTTATACAAATCGTATTAATTAGATCTATCATATAAACTATATGTGAAAAAACGAACGATATAAAAATATAAAATACAGATATAAAAAATAATCTATAACTAATAAAGTATATGTAGAATATACGTATATCTATTATACATTCTATTAATGATGATATCTGTGAATCCTATGATAATCTTAATAAATATCTAAATAAAACAAGATTCTGAACCCTCAATACAGATAAAGAGTACTTAAAGCCAGAAGCAAATCCCCAATCATGCTATCCTTCAGATCGATTCGAGTCCATCGTCGGATGTCATCAAGATTAATGAAAATACTAGGACGATAAGGAATATACCGGATATCGCATAGATTATCTCTCGACATGTACAATGAACTGTTAGAATGATTTACGAGCAAAAAATCAAGGACCGTTTTTTTTTCCTCCGATTTATTCCTTTCATCTTTAGCGCGTAACATGTACAATTTAAAGGCCTGTAGGAGTTTGAACGATCGTAAAAGTGCCTGTATATCTTTTTTAATCGCGAAAACAAAGATGAGATCTTAGCTGATATTTCATTTTTGTTTTTACGTCAATAATTTTACAGTACTGAAGTGCAGAGAATAATGAAACATGTCCAGGACCCAGTACATTCGAGTTTAACTCTCTTTTCTGGAAGGGATGGATGGCAGCCATTTTTCAGGTCGATGCAATGTCCTGGAAAAAAATCTCCAAGAATATATTTGCAATGTAAATTTAATTTTCCCCTAAAGTTATGAAATTAACGTTGAAAAAATGCATCGATGAGATATAGCTGGCGTGCAAAAGATCAAATTTTAATAACAAAAGTGAAAATTGAATCTTGTTTAATATGAATTTAAATCGGAGTAACGTGCTATTAATCAATGTTACCTCTATGAAATAATTCTCTTTCCTTCCTTCCTGTTCTCTTGATTGAATTTGTACACTTGTTGTTGGGAAAAATGTAACATCACCATTACTAATTCTATGCATGTTCAACGTTTTTTATTATCATTCGAGTTTCTAAGTATTCGTAAACAATGCGATTGTACCGATAAATGAGATAGGTAAGTCAACTTAGAAAAAATTGTTCAAACTCCTACATGTAAATTCTTTGTGGTACGATCTTTCCCTTACGACGACGCGATGACTACTACTACAAAACTAGAACTACCTATTGCTCGACAGCTTGAATACGCTGAGGCTTCCTTCTTTCATTCTATAACCTTTTCCAGCAAAATAGTTTCGAGAATGTCACGTTCTTCGGCCTACCTCGAGGGCAACTTCGTCTTTGTCGAATGGGGTTAGATAAATAATATGGATAAGTGTTGAAGGGTCGAAACGATGAAGCACTTCGAAAACGATACGGATCTCGAGTTATACACGTATAAACGTATTGGGAATCACATAACATAGCAAAATAACGAAGGTTTCAATGGCCATTAACAAAGGTCTTATAATCCATAAGAGGACTACTACGAAGTCGAAGAATAATGTTATGAAAATATGAAGATAAAAATGTCAAGGGAAGCAACAGCTGTTGATCGTAAATCGTCACGACGTAAAAATAATAATTCTTTTCAAAGTAATTACAATTATAAGTGGCACGCGATACTTATAAATTACATGTTACAGTAACCTTGAACTATCTCGTCTAACTATTATCATCTTTGGATGATCAGAAAGCTTATACGATGTCATTACTAAATATTTATTATTTAATATTTTTTTGATTTAAAAATAATAAGAAATGGAGTAATAACATTTATTTGTCTTTTTTTTATCACCGTAAACGTTACTGAAAGACGACTTGATAATAAATAATTCAAAATGCAATATTTAATAATAAACATTCTTTACTATACTTGCTATATGAACAAATAATCACATCAAGATCATCACATATTTGATAAATTTCTTTGAAACAACATTGTCATACCGCATACACTTCCAATTACTTATCGTCGTTCATAAGATCGTGCAAGAGATACTTTATATGATGAATAGCAGTATACATGTAAGTATAAAATTACAGAATATAATGAAGGAGAAAAATCAAAAGAGAAAACACTTGAAATATCGAAGTATATCAGAATTTGTTATATATATATATATATATATATATATATATATATAAATTATATATATATATATATAAATTTTATATATATATAAATTATATATATATAAATTATATATATATAAATTATATATATATAATTTTATGTATATATAATTTCTATATAATCTCTACAATATTATAGAAATCTATGTAACAATATTAAAATATAATCTAAAATAACATAGAAATGTTAAATCTAATGTAACATTGAATAAATTATTACACACAACATATATATGGTTTGAACTTTTAAAAGTATTATGCATCCCGCGCCGGATAAATACGAAGCATACAATTGGCTTCTGCTTCTTGAATCGACCAATCAGCTTAAAGCGCCACGTAGCGCTAACTTAAGATACAATGGCACTGAAGAGGAAAGATATAACAAACTCAATTATTTAAAAATACCAATTTATAACAGAAAACACAAATTATTAGAACTAATTAAATAAATTTTTCTATTCGTAACACTATCTATTGTATCACTTTATTATGCTTGTTAAAAGGACCAATGAAATCCTTCCAAGATTCATGACGTTTTCCTAATTGGCAATAAGAACGACTGGGGGCGTCCGCTGGGCCATTGCACCATACTCTACCCCTGGACTGTTCGATCGTGTATGTTCGCGACGCGAAAGAAAAAACATTGTTTTGGAGTCGTGTACGGTGAGAGTCATTACGTGGATCCGCCGCAAGAATGACGTCCCGCCTTGAGAAAGAACGTGCCAAACAAATCCAAGACAAATGTCAAAACCTCTTAAATCAAATGTTAAGAGACGAAGACAACAAGTACTGTGTTGACTGCGATGCGAAAGGTTCGTTTGTCGTCAAGAATTTCCAAAGGATATCTCGCGATATGCGCGAGTGAACGATACAAAAATCATTTAACTATAAGATCTTTTATCATTTTGAAAATGAACGAACACTTATAAATCTAACGACATTTCTATAATAAAATTCATCGATTTCGTTACTTTCCTTCGACCTAATTCCGCGTTCACTTTTCCAAGACGATTATGGATTTTTAATTTCTTCGCTACGAACCGAATGACAGTAATAACGCGTTAACATCACTTCATACTCTCAAGCAAAAATCAAAAAATTTCAATAAATTCTTATTATGATTATAGTGCAATCTATATAGACTTTTTTTTTTTCTTTTTTTTTTTTTTTTTAATGTTCCCTCCTCATTTTGACGTCTGTCAATAATATTACGTATATATGATAAAATTATTAGTTTTGACACATACACATTTTTCTTGCTTCTTCTACATAAAGATCATTTTTATATTTTTCCTTTTTATTCTTTCTATTTCTTTCTTTTTATTTTGTTAATTAATCAAAATATATTCAGGATTTATAAAGTTATTATAATGTCTTTATACTAAATTATAATAAAATGTGCATCATTATTTATATTTTTCTAGGGCCAAGATGGGCTAGTTGGAATTTAGGTATATTCTTATGTATTCGTTGTGCTGGGATACATAGAAATCTTGGTGTTCATATAAGCAAAGTTAAATCTGTTAATTTGGATACATGGACACCAGAGCAAGTTGTGGTATACTTATAATTAATGTTCTTTATATAAACTTTTTATAAAATTATTTATTGCAAATAATTTTACATCTATTTTCTTAAATTTGTTTTTAAATCTTATAATGATAAGAATATAGCTTTTAAATATATACTTTTATTCGAATAATAATAATTCTTTTTGTGAAACATAATAACAAAGACATATAGTTATTTCTTTTTATGATAATACATATGCATATATTTTTGTTAAATTCATTTTTTTATATGTATAGAAAAGAGGTGATATTGTTATGATATTAAACATACAATCAATTTTTATGATAAATCTGAAAATTTACCTGGGAATTTTCTTATAATTATCTTAGAAAGATAATATACGATACATTTCAAAAATGTATACTCCATTTAATTCCTAGTAGTTCTATTGTGTAGCATAGAAAATAAATTCTTTTATAACGATTTTATCGATTAAGTATGATTGGATTCTTTACGATTTGAAAAATATTTTACTAGATGTCACTGCAATCTATGAGTATATGTGCTCGTCATCAAATATAAAATATCTTCAATGAGAAAAATTATTTAATATTTAATATTATATAATATTATTATTCAGTATTAATTATATAATTATTTAATATTAAAATCTATATAAAAATAATAGTAAAATGAAATGTGAACTAAATTTATTTCCACTTGTAATAAAATTCAAAGTATTAAAACTTATTACGTTTTTAATTTATAATATCTATTTTAACAGAGTCTACAACAAATGGGAAATTCTCGAGCGCGTGCAGTATATGAAGCTAATCTTCCAGATAGTTTCCGAAGACCTCAAACTGATTGTAGTTTAGAAAGTTTTATACGCGCGAAATATGAACATAAAAAATACATTGCAAGAGAATGGGTACCACCTGCTTTGCCAAAGGTAAAATAATATATGATGAATAGATATATTGAAACATAAACAAACATATCTTTTTATTTAAATATAAATAAAAAAATATGGACATTTTTTTAGCAGTATATATAGAACCAAAAAAATACATAATACTTTTTTTAATATCATAAATAGGTAAATTGGGATAAGGAACTTGAGGAAGAAGCCGAAAAACAACGTAGACGAAAAAAAGAAGTATCAAAATCTAGCACCAATCAGGCTGTACTTCCACCTGTAAAAAAACCTGAAGTAGTGCCACAACTGCCAAAACCATTAAGTTCTGTCAGTCCTAAGTTAGGAAGAACAAGTAACGCTGCAACATTAGATTTGTTAGGTCTTGGTAAGTTATTCTATTTGATATAACATATACAATGTTTTTGAAAATCTTTATCTTCAGATGCTCCAACTACCAATCAACCAAGTGCAAATGGATCTGGAGATGATATCTTTTCTTCATTTTTATCTGCACCACCAACATCAGCACCCACAACTGATGGTAATACTACAAATGAAGCAACAACAAGTAAAAGTGAAGAAGAAAACTTCTTTGATCAGCCAGTTCCATTATCTCAAGAAAAAAGTAAAATGACTAAAGACAGTATTTTAGCTTTGTATGGTACACCAAGTCCTCAACAACAACAAATTTTTAGAGTTTCTGGTACTATATAGATTTTTTGAACTTTTATATATATATAAATATATATATAATATTTTTTACATTAGAAGTAATATACGATTTAATATTTCATTCTAGGTAGTATGTTCAATCAACAATCTTTACAATATAAGCAACAAGTTCCCGGTGTAGTTGCCTATGGTCAACAAAGCAGTTTTCAAAATCCACAAAGTTCCTTCAATCAATTAAACCACATGCCAACTCAAATGACTGTTACAAGTCAAGTACCAATCAATCAAAATCAAATTACTCAAAATCCTACTTCTATAGGAGGAGTAGTAACTAATCCTTTAGGAAGTTGTTTACATATGAGTCAAATGAATCAAATAAATGGTGTACCAAATACTGGTGTTGCAATGCAATCTCAAATGGTATAAAAACTTAATAACTTATACTCTGTTTTTCATGTACAATGTAATTAATATATACTTTGTCATAGATGATGCAATTAGGACAAACTAATAATGGATGGAGTGGTGGAATGTTGACACAAAATATTCAACCAGCACCTGGAAGTAACCCATTTTTTAATTTAGCAAATCAACAACAGCAATCTACTACAGCTTTTGTTACTCAGGTATATAAAAATTATAAATAATCTATAATATAATAACAAACTCTATAAAATTATTTAATGATATAATATTATAGTTGCCGCAACAAATGTCACAGATGTCTTTAAGTGGAATGAATTTCTCAACTACTGCAGGAAAATCAAATAATACTGCATTACCTGGACAAACTCTTTCTACTAACTTATGGCAGTAAAAATTATGGTGGCTATGATTAGTTGATTGACTATTTCATTCAGTGTTATATATTAGTGTCAACTATTTATTACTCAGCAAATTATATTTCCATACTAGAGATGGGAAATTTTGTTGGGAAATAATTGAATGAAGGCACGAACAAGAAACACTATTCGAGTATTAAATAATGTGAAAAACAATCCCTGTATGAAAGAAGTACTGCGAATCACTATATTTTTCTTCAGGAGCATTATCAACTTCTAGCATTGTTGAAAGTACAGGAGATAAAAATAAAGGTGAACGTTAGACTGATTGTGAAAAGTTATTCATACTGTTTAAAACACATGTATGTAACTAAGCAATTACATTGTAAAATTGAGAATTTTAATAATTGGAACTTAGTTTTTATGCTTCGGGGTCCACTCTTGATATAAAAAGACATGCATACATGCAAATAAGTACAAGTATTTGCAGTACAATAAATGTACTATAAGATGTAATTTATGTCAGATATGACTTAAAACCATTTTTCGCAACATTTCTTTAAATGCTGATTTTTCATTGAAATAAATAATGCATTTATTATACATCGAAATACTTGAAACAAAATAATTATTGCCTAAATATTTATAACTATATGATCAGATTATAATTTTTTAAATTCTTTTTATGTGTGCAGAATGCAAAGTTGCAAATGTAATGATATCCAATTTATTGTATAAATTTTCATCTTTTTTTTTTATATTATACAATTAAATTTCACTTTGTTAACATTTCATGGTTCACCAGAGTAATAAAAGATACGCAACCAAATTGTAAATTATAATGAGAAATTAGAAATTATTATTATTGATATTTAAAATGCAGAATAGCAATGTCTATAAAAAAGGATATATTGTGTATAAATTGCTTCTTTTTAAAAAATTGTTCTCTTATTATAATACACATAACAAATATAATGCATATATTATTTTCAAATGAAGTCAAACATTTGCATAGGTATTATTACAGATTAGTGAAAGTAATTATTTATACAGAGACAATGCCATATATTCCTGGAAGTAAGTCATTTTAAACTTATTTTTGCAAAATAAAAAAAAATGTTATATTAATACTTGACAATAAGTCATATGAATAATATTCATTATATTCATATTTTCATATACGTTTAATTAATTATATATGTATAAATATAAAAAATTAATTCTTATTATATGAAACTATTGTATGTAATGTTCTAATAATAGATCTGAATAATAGTTGTTCCTGTAAATTACTCTTCTTGAGAAGTTATTCATTTTTAAGAGAAAATAATTTGAAATATAATGTAATTTAAATATAGATGATTAAAAAAGATCATGTTATAACAAAGGAAAAGTTACAAAAATGAAAATATATTTAAATCCAGAACTAAATACATTAATGATACTAAATTATATAAACATATTTAATTAAATTAAAATTAATTATTCAAAAAAGAATTTAAATAATATTTTAGAATATTTTAGAATGTAAATTTATATTTATTATATTTAAATAATATTTATTAATCCAATGTATTTCACTTAAATGCAATAAAAAATGACTACTAAAGTTTATTGTTAACCAATCAGAATTCTTTATAGTCTCCATGTGTTATCATTGGTTACAATCGCTTCATAAGAACGAAACTTTAGATTTTTAACGGAAACTTCCATCTTAGTTACTTAATCGAAAAGCAGAAACGGTTCTTCCTCTTTCGTAAAGCGTCTTTACGTAGACCCGTCGAAGCCACGTGAAAGAAACATGGATAAACCTGTAGTATTGGCACGTGTTATCAAAGTATTGGGGCGCACTGGTTCGCAAG
This sequence comes from Vespa crabro, assembly GCF_910589235.1. Lineage (NCBI taxonomy): Eukaryota > Metazoa > Arthropoda > Insecta > Hymenoptera > Vespidae > Vespa > Vespa crabro. The sequence goes on from NC_060960.1 coordinate 2,709,547, forward strand.
GACAATGTACACAAGTAAAAGTAGAATTCCTTGGAGAACAAAACCGACAAATTATCAGAAATGTAAAAGGACCGGTACGTGAAGGCGACCTCCTAACCTTGCTAGAATCTGAGAGAGAAGCAAGAAGACTACGATAAGACATTCTATCTTTTAAAAATATTAAGAGGATTACCAACTATTAAATCTCATCATTCCAATTCTCCTTTTGAAGTGGATTATTAATCCAACTGTCACTAGAAGAAATCAATCATAATCACTGCTGGAAAGAAATACAATGACTTGGATCAGTCGAACTGTCTGTTCAACAACATTCATACTATGACTTCTGTAATAAATCTTGTCTGGTAATCGCCTAATATAAAGAGTTTTTATTTTCATTTCTTATTCTATACATTTTAATTTCTAACGTATAAGGTTAATAACTTACATAGTCTAAAAAGATATAACATAAAGATGTCTGTAAAATGTTTAATTCTATATTAGTATCAAATTGTATAATGATATTACTTGAATTAAAAGTATTAATTCAAAAAAAAGAAATTTTTTTAGAAAATAGATTCATATATATGGTAGTAGAAATAAACAACTACTTTACTAACAAGGTATTAATATATTTACAGTACACATATCAAAACTTTCTTATAAGTATAAATATATTTGTTATAAAAAAAAATGAAGATAGTCTATTTTTACAAACTAACTAAAATATAAAAAATCTTAATTTCTAGAGAATTAAATGACAATTTAGACAAAATTTATAAAAAATTATTTAAATACAATTACGATTAAAACATATCTTAAACTAAAAATAAGAAGAAATAGAGCCATTTTTATCTTATACTTAAGTGATCTTATAAAAAAATGTATTGTTATATTCTTCGACGTTTCAACGGTGGTGTATCACGTGGACTGGGGGAAGCTTTAGACGAACTATCCACACTTTGTCTAGTTGGTCTTTTTGGACCTCTTTTCAAACTTTCACGACTAGAGTCAGAATCCTTACGTTCTTTTTTTCCATTTGATGCTTAAAATAAAAAATATTAATGCATATATGATACAATTTACAAAATCAAACAAAACATTAAAAAATTCAAAAGATTTGAAAAGTTAAAACATACCAATCTCTTCTAATTCATCTTTCCCTTTAGATCTGCCTTTAGAAAGTTTATGTTCTTTCCTTGAATCTTTCATATCCCTTAGCTTATCTTTTTTTAAATCTATTTCCTTAACATATTTTTTTATATCTTCCTTCTTTTTTTCAAGATCTTTGGTACCTTTGATATCACGCAACATAGTTTCTTTTTTAAATGACTCCCTTATATCTTTTTCCTTTTTTATTTCTTTATATTTATCTCTTTGTTCTTTTAATTTGCTTTCTGGTTCTTCTTTTTTCCTTAATTTCAATGACCCTAAATATTCTGATTCAGGAAGAGAAAAATCCATTTCATGACTTGGAAACGGCAAATCTTCCATGTCATCCTATTTATATCAAAGGAAATTTGTAGAAAAATAAATATCTTTAAGTTAAATTTAAATGTTTTGATCTAATATTTATATAATTATATATATTCTTTTTTAATTATTTATTTATATATCATAACTTACCAAAGCCATAAGATCATACATTGATTCTAAATGATCCCAAATTGCTTTCAATGACACGTCTTTATGAATTGTACCACGAAACTTTTCCCATATACACACCATATGAAAGTATTTATTAATACCTAAAGAAAAACATAATAAAATAGATAACTAAACAAAAATTTGATAAAAAAATTCATAGGTAAGTAAAAATCACAGGATAATAATAATAAAACAACTTATAAACAAAATATAACCTGAATTCACTTTTACTTTATTTATACTTACCAACTGGCTTATGACCATTCATAGCAAAGAAAAGATTAATTTCATTTTCTACATTCCATTCTATATCATCAGTAGATTCTCCAGACTTTTCTTTAACAGCCATCATAAAAATACAAATTAAATTGTCAATTTATACTTCCCACTACTTTCCCTACACAACACGCCGTTGTTTAGTATAATATATAGTATTATAGCGGGCACTGAATAAACCCTATAAGAAAGGAAATCGTTGTCGAATAGAAAATTCTATAATAATATTTATATTTTATAAAAATTATTTTTATTATTATTCAAACTTTATAACGTTTGACATCATAATTTTCATGAAACTTTTAGACATACAAGCATTTGTGGCGCCCTGAAAATATTAAAAACTGATTGGTTATGAATGTGTAAATGTATAACATGAATGACATTAAAACTCTCCTATCGTTGCACGTGACAAAATTGTTTATAAAGTATTATTTGCTAAAATATTAGTTTGTCACACATTTTATTGTCACATTTCTTGGTATGTATTTAAATATATATATATATATATATATTTAAATATATATATATATATATATATATATATATATATATATATATTTTGGGGCATTTTTCAAAATTTGTGTTATTTCATTGGAAAAAGGAATAATACTTTTGTTTTGTATCTACAATTATGTTTTATTAACAATTACACAATATTTATATTATTTCTTATATTTCAGGTAAAACTTATCTGTTTATCAAAAGTCTTAATGTGTTCTACATTTTCCTTTTAATTAACATTATTGAAAATACTGTGTTAATCATACATACATAAAACGTATTTAAAGATTATAAATGTTAAGAGAAAGAATAAATATAGATAATTGATATATATTCAACAATATGCAGAAAAATATAGACGACATATGCAATGATATTGATAAACTTTTTTTACGTAATTTGGAACTAATTGAGGAAAAGGTTTCTACAAATGTTCAAATGGAATTGCTATTTCGTTCAGGACATATAGAATTAGCTAAAGCAAGATATATCTGTGGTAAAGAGAATGTTAGTATTCTACAAATTCCTGTTCATACAGAGAATATATCATCTTTATTTAAATTAGAATCTAAGTTTATAAAAGAATCTGAGGATACAATACCTTCTTTTGATATTAGTCTAAGGGAAGAAAATGAATTTGGAGAAAATATTCAAAATCCTATAAAATGGTTTGGTGTGTTAGTTCCACAAAATTTAAGAGCCGCTCAGAAACGTTTTCAAGAATCAGTGTACCTTGCTACAAAAATAGCAAACATACATTGTGAATTGGATTTTATTTCAAATAAATTGAAAGGTTTATATCTTTTGAAAAGTGCACTTTGTAAACAATCAGAATAATTCTGTTGAAAATGCGTGGATACATTGTTTGATAATATGTTTTAATTATAATTTTATTAATATACAATCTATTTTATATTAATATTTTATAATAATATTAACAATGTAACTTTAAAAAACAGCAAGAATGTTTTTATTTAATTTAAATTGCAAAAAATATGTTATACCATCTATTGAGTGTTAGGTTTTTACATATCTATTAAAATATTTTACATATCTATTTATATATTATTATGTATGTTTACCAAATATATTTTATTTATTATGATTAGTTACATAATACAGCATTATAAAAGTATCAGTATTTAGATCAAATTTCAAAGATGCTATTAACAAATTTTTTGCATTATAAGAAAAACATTGCTTCTCTGATTATATTTTTAATACAAAATAAACAAATTAAAACCATCAATAATTGACTTAGTAAATAGAAAATTGTATATTACGAAATGTGTTCTTTATCATATTACATCAATTATTTTTTTAGATTTTCTTTTATTAAGAAACTTTAAAATGCATATATTGATCTCATATATTAATTATTACTTAACACGTTCCGTGCTATGTGTACCACCGATGGTACACGTTAAAATTGATCTTCAGGCCACGTGTACCACCAGTGGTACACGCAATCATTTTTTTTTTAGTCAAAATATCAAATGGCCTGAACGACAAGTCAGGCAAAAATGGCTTAGCACGGAACGTGTTAATTTATATAATTTAAACTATAATAAATAATTCAGTCGTCTATTTCTGATGGATCTCCACCCATTGCTTTCCAAAAAGCAGTAACTAATTGTTCTGCTGCTATACGTCTTTCATTTGTAGGCAAAGAAGCTGCATGTTCCTTCATGGCCATTAATTGACTAAATAATTCACCAAAATCTGCATCTTCACCACCCATAAGACCATCTGTAAAGTATTAAATAAATATTCTAGTTTAATTATACTATAATTGTAGAGATTAATAACATATAGATATTACCAAGAACACTTTCCATATCAAGGTGTTCAGATGAATTCCGTGTCAATTGAATATTTTCTAATTTTTTTTCTACTTGGCTTATATCTGGTTCTGTTTCTTCAATATTAGAAGATTTTCCTATAAAAAGTACGTATTTAATTACATTATTAAATTACAATTAATTTTAATAGGAATACGATATATATATAATTATTGTACCTTTTAAAACAATATTTGGCCATGTATGTGCGTGTAAAGCTTCAATTATTCTTTCAATTCCATATGTATTATGTTCTGAATCACATTCTAATTTTTCTACGGAATTTTGTTGTAGTTCAACTAATTCAAATTTTTTATTTATACACCATGCAATTACTGTAATGCATTACAAAGACAAAGATTAGAATATATCAATGAACTTAAAAGTAATTTTATACGCTCTTACCTTTGTCTTTAATATCCATATTAGATATTACATTACACGTTAATAATAATACATCAGCTTTAGAAAGGGAAGAGATTAAGGATGACCATTGATCTAAATTTCGTTCTGCATTATCCTAAGAAAATCAGGTCATTTTGATAATTTTATTGATCCTATAAGGCTCCATATAAACTTAATATCTTACAGCTAATGGATCATGATGTACAAGTAATGCTTCAATTCCTTCTATTGGTATGTTGATACATGGATTTTCTGTCGCACATAATAATATCTGCGATGTGTAATACTTATTGTCGATATCCCAAAGATAGTATTCGATATCGTCTTCATTGGATATATTTTTCCCTCCTATTTCTATATTAAATTAATATTAAAAATCAATTTATCCAATATAAAAAAAAGTTAAAAGACTAATAATATATATATAGATATATATATATATATTACTTACTGTTAGCAATATCAGTAGCTTTACCACATACCGTGCTTATGATCAAAATGCGTGGAAGATCCATCTTTTGCAATATAATGTATTTTTTCAATAAATTATTTATTTAAATAAATCAAAGTATTAGACAATTTACTACTTGCAAAAATATACTTTATTATTTAGTAAAATATTTTTTTATAATATTTTTTGAAATGTTTATTTATAAATCATTTCAATTTTCGTTTATATCATAAAATTTATAATATAATTATATGTTTGAGATTCGATTAATTTATTTATAAGTTCATTTAAACAAGTTGTTATATATAAAAACGACATACTATAAATAATTATGAATTTCATTAAATTTTGAATCGGAAAGCTTTCTTTATTTCCTTAAATGCCAAAAATAATTATAGTTATATGATGTTAATACTTTTATTTTAACTTCTTTCTTTAACTTCTACAATTAAAATACTATTATCTCTTTTCAATTAATAATACTTTATTATTAAAGAGTGTATATAAAAATTATTTTTCTAGATATTAATTTTCTTTATTTTGTCAACCAACAATTATATTGTTAGTTCCGATTTAACATTTTGATAATATAATAATTGAAATAATCGCAATCAACCATAATATTACAAATCACTTTGAAGGAACACTAGCGACAGTAACTTCGAGAAGAATCTGAATATGTTGAACGTATCTAGTACATATATGCATTCTTGTTGATTGATTCGTAGTAATTATTAAATCTAGTGCTCAATTGAATTGTTCGGTGCATTGACAGCGCAAATGTATTTTTCAACTTTTCTTGTAAATCATATACGTATAATATCGTATAATTTTATATTGTGATACATACACATATAAAGAAAATATACAACCTTATTTTATATTTGGTTTTTTTTCAAGGAAATTATAAAAATTTGTATATAAATGTAGAGAAAGTTTTCAGTGGTATAGTGACTTTGATGTTATCAAGATTGTAGTTATGCTTACAAGAAAAGAAAACTACATCTAGCAGTATAGACATTTTTTTCAATATTTTGCATAATATTTTTGGATTTTTAGTATTTTTATCTACATATACGTAAGTAATTGACGATATAATATAAATAATGTTACGATACATGATATAGTTACGACAAGCTAATATTATTTGATAGGCGTGTAGTAGATAATTCTGCAATAAATTTTATCTTTTTTTTTTTTTTAACGAATATTTAGATCTTGACGTGTACATTAAATATTTTGTTTATCATAAAATCGTTGGTATTATAACATGATATATCGAAACCATTATATTAATTACAAATAAAACGCCGTGTAATTTTTTATTTTTTTGATTCTAAAAACAATTATATTTCTTTCTGTATCATTATTAATTTGTATATGCATATATATATATATATATATATATATATATATATATATATATATGTATATATATTATACATATATATACACAAATTGTTTAGATTAATACTTGCTTTTTTGCAGTATAATTATACAACATATACCAGATTATTTATACAATATCTAAGTTTCTAAACCAAACATGACGGAGGACATGTTAGGTACAGATATCTGTCGAGTTTGTCGGTCAGAAGGTTTTGCAGATAGACCTCTTTTTCATCCATGTATTTGCACTGGTAGTATTAAATGGATTCATCAAGAATGTCTAGTACAGTGGATGCGATATTCTCGGAAAGAATATTGTGAACTTTGTGGATATCGTTTTTCATTTACACCTATATATAGTCCAGACATGCCACGACGTTTACCATTAAGAGATGTTATTGGTGGTTTGTTTTCAAGTATTGTCACTGCTGTAAAATATTGGCTACATTATACCTTAGTAGCTATAGCATGGCTTGGAGTTGTTCCATTAACAGCTTGCCGGACATATAGGGCTCTCTTCAGTGGACCTCTTGATTTAGTTAGAGTAAGAAATATTTTTTGTAATAATTTGTATAAAAAAAAAACAATAATGTCATCATTTTATAATTAAATCCTATGTTTTAATTTTAGATAATGTCATTACCAATGGATATGTTATCTGCAGAAAATATATCATCAGATGTGTTTCATGGTTGCTTTGTAGTAACTTGTACATTATTTGCATTCATTGGTTTGGTATGGTTACGAGAACAAATCTTACATGCTGGTGGCCCAGATTGGTTAGAAAGGGATAATATTCAATTACCTCCAATTGATAATCCACCTCAAGTAGTAGCTGCAGCAGCAGTTCAACAAATTCAAGAACAACAGGTAAACCAACAACAAGAAGTTCAAGATAATAATAATGTACCACCTTTTGTTGATGATCCACTTGTACCTCAGGAGGGCGAACCCAATCATGAAGGTAATTTAATTATTTTAGAATTTACATATGAATAAATAAATTTGAGAAAAAATTTTTGAAGAAATCGTTCCTTTTAGGTTTAGTAAATTTAGAAGCAAATATGGGACATCTTTTATATCATGAATTAGGGGATAATAACCTAATAAATGATCCGAGAATGGAAGAAATAGAAGGTTTAGGAAGAAATGTAGAACCACAAATTCCTAATAGAGAAGAATTGAATGTGGATGCTGAACATCAAAATCCTGCAGTTGGTGATGGTTGGAGAGGTCAAGTACAAGTTCAAGGCGAAGGAGAAGCAGAAGAAGCCAATTGGAATCCTATGGACTGGGATAGACCAGCAGAAGAATTAACTTGGGAACGTTTATTAGGATTGGATGGTTCACTTGTATTTTTAGAACATGTCTTCTGGGTTGTATCTTTAAATACATTATTTATTATGGTAAGTTCTTCCGATACTCTATTGTTTGCAAAATATTTGTTCAATGTGAAATTTAAGCATATTTATAATTATTATAATTTTGTTACTTTCTTAAATTAAAATTCAGTGTAATTTCAGGTATTTGCTTTCTGTCCTTATCATATTGGACATTTTGCTATAGCAGGATTAGGATTACAAGAACATGCTGCAGCTTCTCATTTTGAAGGCTTAGTAACTACATTGTGTGGTTATTGTGTCATTGGAGTGTGTTTAGTCGTTTTTCACACCCTTGCAGCCTTATTAGGTTTTCAACGATCTCAAAGAATTCTAGGACTCTGTTATGTTATAGTAAAAGTTTCTCTACTTTCGGTAGTTGAAATCGGCGTGCTTCCATTAGTTTGTGGCTGGTGGCTGGACATATGTTCATTAGCAATGTTTGACGCAACACTACGAGATAGAGAAATTTCATTTAGTCTTGCTCCTGGCACTTCTATGTTTCTTCACTGGTTATTAGGAATGATTTACATATATTATTTTGCATCATTTATACTCCTTTTACGAGAAGTTTTACGACCTGGAGTACTTTGGTTTTTGAGAAATTTAAATGATCCTGACTTTTCTCCAATACAAGAGATGATACATCTTCCAATATTGAGACATGTACGAAGACTTGTTGCATCTGCAATAATCTTTGGTACAGCTATTTTATTAATGCTGTGGTTACCAATAAAATTATTGAGATGGGCTTGGCCAGGATTTTTGCCATATACAGTCATTGTTCAAAGTGAAGCTCAGGTAAACTTAATCTTATAAAAAATATATCAATTACATTAATCTATTTAAATTAGTATTATTTAAATAAAATATTCGATATTTAAAACTAGGTGAATGAGCTATCCTTAGAATTACTTTTACTACAAGTCATTCTTCCTGCACTCTTGGAACAGTCTCATACACGCACATGGTTAAAAGCTCTTATAAGAGGATGGTGTCGAGTTGTTGCATGGATGCTAGATCTTCAATCCTATCTATTAAGTGATCAAGTGGAGGAACCAGGTCAAGCTGCTCATGAGGAACCACAACATCCAGATTTGGGAGCAGCTCATCAGGCACTAATGCAAAGAGAAAATCCAACGGGTTTCCAACCATATACTAGACCACTATGGTTTCCTGCTCGCTTGATTGGTCTTCTATTTTTTGTTTGCATTTCACTCGTTATAGCTGGTTTAATTGCTATGACTCTTCCAGCTTGGTTAGGACGAAGAGTAATGGCATTATGGATGGTTGGAGCACCTGCACCATCACCACCTGTATTACCACCTGCATTAATTGGTTCTGGTAAATTAATATTTATAATTACAACTGATCATTATTTAATACATAAAAAGTATTAAATATATATATATATAAGGTCTGTTCAAAAAGTATTGGATCTTAATTTTTCCCGTATAAATGAAGTACGAGAATACTCCGGTAGGAAAATGTAGAGATTTTCATGTGCATACGTGAAATGTTTACCGCTCGCAGAAAATATGTCACTGGCAGTCAGCCTGTGAGTGACTAAGTAAATGTAATGAATTCTCTCCGGATTTTCATTTGTTGTAAAATAAGGCAATAAGCAGTGTATCACTACTTTAAGGAGTGGTATAACCGCTTTAAAAATGATTATACGTCAGACAGCGAATTATATTCCAATAGACCTTTAACAAGCCAAAATGACAAGATTATTGACCAAGTGTAAACTTTGGTTATGTAGGACTGTCTTGTTAGAAGAACTTGCGAATAAGATAGGGATAAGCATTAGATCGGTACATTCCACATTGGAAGAGAAATTTGAACAAGCAGAATGTCTGCAAAATTCGTGCCGAAATTGCTAACGATAAAGCAAAAGCAATTCTGTCTGCAAGTCTTGCAGGACATGTTAGACTGCGTAAATAACAACCTCGCATTTCCTAAGCACCGTGATTACTAATGGTGAGTAATAAGATCCGTAAACCAAGACGCAGTTGTCACCATGGAAACATTTATTATCGCCGAGGCTGCAAAAAGGAATTTGACTTGAGTCAAGAGAAGACATGCGGAATGCGATGACCCAGCTGATACTTCATTTAACAAGAAGCCTTTTAGAAATACTTTCAACAATGGCAAGATTGCTAGGAGAAATGTAATCCTAAAAAGATTACTTTAGAACGGGGTTAGGATTTGAAATCTTTAATTGGATGAATGTATTTTTTCTGACCAAAGGTCCAATACTTTTTGAACAGACTGATTAAAGATTTGATACTTTTTAAAAAAACTTTATATTTAATTTTTGTTAATAAATTATTTATTGTCTTCCAGATAGAAATGAAAGTATGACTGCTTTATTTGGAAGAGTACACGAATTATATACAGTTGCCTGTGGAACATATATATGTTGGGTTGCAGTACGAGGTTTAGCATTAGCTTTTTCATGGCTGCCACGTGGTCGTAGGGCCATTCTTGATAGAGTGAAGCATTGGGTTATTTTAGGAATGAAAGCTTTAGTTGCATCTGTTTTGCTTGTTGGTGTTATTCCATTATTATTTGGTCTTCTTCTTGAATTGGTTGTTGTTGTTCCATTGCGGGTGCCTTTAGAACAAAATCCTGTTCCTTTCATATGGCAAGACTGGGCATTAGGAGTTCTGTATACAAAAATAGCAACTGCTCTGACTATGATGGGCCCTGATTGGAGAATACGTTTAGCAATTGAAAGAGCATATAATGAAGGAATAAGAGAAATGGATTTAAAATTTATAATTACAGAATTAGCAGCACCAGTTATATGTTGTTTTGGTCTTGCCCTTGCTGTTCCTTATGCTGTGGCCTATGGAATAGTGCCATTACTCGTTACCAATCTTCAAACACAGATACTTATTGCTAGACGTTTATACCCTTTCTTACTCCTAGTAAGTTTGGTTTGTATAGTCATTTGCTTTCAGATACGTCAATTTAAGAAATTATATGAACATATTAAAAATGACAAGTATCTTGTGGGTCAGAGACTTGTAAATTATGAACACCGTAATAAACCGCAGCCTCCGCAATCACAAAGATCAAGCTAACGCCATCAGTAAATATTATTGTACTTAGGGTGAAAGGAGTCTTAGGATTAGCTTCATGTACATTCTTTAACATGTTTAATTATGACGAATATGATGATAAGTTAAGTAAACTATGCTTTAATTCCTAATATTATAATTTATTGATGTAAGCGATACTCAATAAATCAAAAAAATTGTTATTTAAATGTATCGCTTTTGAGTTGGATGCATATATTTCTAAACTTTGTATCATGAAACAAATTATACTAATTACTGTTCATCATTATGTGATTATGAAAAATTCTATTTTGACTTTATTTTTAATCTTGCATATTAATCTGAAATAAGTGGATAATTGAAAATAAAATGCAATATGACATTTTTCATGACTGACATGATATAAAATGATTTATCATAAATCTTTCTAAATTATAATAATGAATTTGAAAGTTCAATATAATCAAATTAGATGGACAAATTTAACCTATTTAAATTTAACTATTCGTCGGTATTTTTTCCTGTGTTGTGTAAGAAAATTAAATTAAAAGAGTCAAATATTTTCACAAAACATGTAAACCAATAAAATAAAATATTATTATTAAAAATTTATCTTCTCGTATTTTTCTTATGAATATTAAAAATAATTATAATTATTATGGGACATTTCTTTATTAAATTTAATAATTATCAGGATTTCAATGTAAATGATATTAAGGCTGTTTATCATCTTTGACCCATTGTTAAATAAAAATTTTCAAATTTAAGTCGTCGTTGGCAATCCCTATTAAGAAAACAAGTACATCAATGATTTTAATAATTTTCGACTTGGTTATCTTTCGTATTTCTAACAGTAAACATATCTATCTTGACATACTTGAATAATTAGTACTTTTTAATAGTATACAAATTTTACTCTCATTACCAATCAGTGATGTAAACAATATAACGAAGAAAAAAAAGTTTGAATGATTTTGACGATGACAAAATAATCAATGTACTAGTTAAATCTCAAACAGTAAAAATTCCAGCTCTCTCATTTTGTAAACAATTCTTTCGAATATTTAACATTCATTTAAAATTTGTATTGTACTGTAGTGTACTGTAATAATAGTAATAATTTTATAAGAACATTATAATTTTATAATAATACATTAATATTATAATAATCAAAATAAACATAAGCATTATAATATTACAATAATCAAGTCTATAAAATTTTTTAAAGCAATTCATTTTCTTTTTTTATTTAAACGTCACAACATTAAAATAATTTTAATTTTAAGTGTTAATCGGTACGAATTTTAATATGCGTTTTCATTAAACAATAACGAAAAAAAAGGTTTTGAACAGATGAGAAACAATTAGTTATATAAAAATAATTTATAGTAAACAAGTCAGTATATTTTTTCAAACATTGCATAACTCGTAATACGGGTTAAATATCAAATAATTTAAATTTAATATTGCAAATACGGGGTTGTTGTATATATTTACTATCAAGAAAAACAAACTCTCGACTGATTTTGACAATTATTGAAATAGTTTTCCTTTTGCATTCCAACGAGTAAAAGTTGAAATTTTCTATTTAAATAATAATATATTCGCATAAACATTACATAGCTTCTAATACGTATTAAAAATATTTCTAATTTAATATTTCTGTAGACGTAAGTTTTGAACTTGAAGTCGTTGACTGCATGTTGCCGAAATTGTTTTCTTTTGCATTCCAATGAGTAAACATTGAAATTCTCTCCTTTTATATAGGTAAGCTTAGACAATTTATAATTTCGCTAATTTTTTAATTATTTGAACAATCTATAAGTACGCGAAGTATAATAAGCTAATATTTAAACAAAAGTATGTAAAAATTTATTTAATGGCAAATAACCTAAAAAAATCTTAATATAAAATTTCAATACCTCAAAATAATAAAATAAACTAATGTTTAAACAATAGTATATTTATTTCAATATTTCTCGGCTCGAAACACATGTTAAATATAAAATAGAACTAAATTAATATTTAAATAGTGTTAAAATTTAAATCTGCGTTTGTTACTTATTTAAGTAAACAAATACAAACTTTTCGCTGACTTTGACTCTTATGGAAACAGTTTTGTTTTGAATTCCGAAGAGTAAAAACATCGAAACAGTCTCTTTTCTGATGGATAAGTTTAAATAAATCATATTTTCGATTATTTTAAAATTATTTAAGCAATTTGAAGTGCGCGAAGTATGCTATTTCATATTATAATGTTGATAGATAAATTTATTCGTCATATATGTGTATAAAAAATGTATATAAGAAATAGATAATGCGATAGTATTAAGTTAAGATAGTATTAAGTCGACCATATTGTATGCACATTGGTTCAAATTTTTATATAGAATAACAAAATTTTTTTGATTAGATGAAATATGGAATGGTTCTTTACCACTTTTCGATCAAGATAAATGGATCCGTGGTACTATCGATTTTTCAGGCTTTCTTCCAAAAGACATTGAACATAATTGAGATTTTATTTGATTTTAAGAGAATAATAATATAAAAGTAAAATAATCTTTAGATCGTAAATATTTTAATGTCTATTTCAATAGTATCTTGGGTCTCTAGATGCAGCAACCTCCACGTGGTGAGACCTGGGTCGGTATTACTTGCTATGTATCGAAATTCGATCTAATATAAGTATTACCGGGCGAATGGCTGCATATTTTAATATATTTTCAAAATCCTTTTAATCTAATTCTGATTAAATATTAAAGTACGTAATAAATAACTTTGTTTATGCAATAAAATAATTTTTAATAATGTAACTCGAAAACAATGTTTATATGAACTTTTTTCTTATTTTAGTGTATAGAATCCATTTTTATCTTATTTAACAGATCATAAGTATTCATTATAAAATTTATTTGTATATTTTTATACATAAATCGTCAGTATATAATAAAATTTTTCTATACTACAAGAAAAGAATCTTTTATGTGCAAAATATAGTAAAAGATCTTAAATCAAATTATTTGAAGATTTTCAAAATATAATAAAAAAATACTTTAATATTTTTTGTCTTCTATCAAATTTAAATAATTATAGGTTTTTTATAACATTTTAAAAATGAATCGATTTTTTTCTTGTCAATAACATAAAATGATATTTTAAATGTATAGTTCAAAGTTTCTTGTATAAAAACATCTGCTTATTTATAAATACATTATACATATAAAAATTAAATATATTATACCCATTTAACAGTCAAGATTTTTGATTGGTTCTAAAAGTATAGTATTTAATCGAAAATAATTAGGATGTTTATTGATTTTTAAATGTACTATTGAAAAAGTAGTTATTACCTAAAACATAATATTAAACAATAATATACATTTTAAAATAATTAATGCTAATTATTGTCATTTTCATTAATCCACTATAAAATCTCTATATTTATTCGAGATAGAAGGAATTATTAACTATTTTCAGTAACTACATACCTGAGTAATATGGGATTCTTTCCAAGTTATAGTTAATATTGGAACTGAATGTTCAGTTTTATATTCAATTGTTATTCTATTTTTTATTTCCTTTAATTCCACTTTTACTTTAATTCCAGTATCGCATAGAATAGCTTCTATATAATATTGTTTGACATCCAATACAATACCAATAACAGTCATTGATCCTATCATATTTATTAAACATGTAAAATATAATTCTCTAACTTGTTCCTCGGCACGTTTTGCATAATATTTGCGCCAATTACAGTTTTTTGCTATTCTGTAAAAAATTATTAATATAAAATTGTAATTTTTAATCCCAATATACACGACAAGAAGAAAATTGTCTCTCTCTCTTTTCTTTATTTCATATACTTTATATTTATAAACTAATTAAAATATATGTTTTGATTTATTTCTCTTACTTAGAACATAATTCAGAACTCCAATTTTGAGCTAGTTCTACATTTAAAGATATAGTAGAATGAAGTAATCGATGAACAACACAATCAGGATATCTTCGAATAGGAGAAGTAAAATGAGTATAATATGGTACATTTAGTGCATAATGCCGTAAATCATCTACTTGCGTAACTTTAGATGAACGATATTTAGCACGCTAAAATAAATTAAAGGAAATAAATCATAAAAATAATAAAAAATATTACATTTCATAAAAGAAAAAATATATATAATATTCTTCCAAATCTTACTGTCATTGCTTTCAAACAAAGATTATTAATAACCATCAATCTATATCTTGTTAAATACATATATGCTTCAGATTCCAATTCTATGCACGATTCATAGCGTTTAATACTACTATATAAATCTCCAGAAGATGCAATATCTAAGTGTATTCCAAACCTTTGAAGAAGATTTCGAGTTAAAGTCAAAAAACGTTCGGAAGGATAACTATGGCTTCTCAGCAAAGCATATTCAGGCATTGTTTTATATAAGTGAGTTGCAACAGTCATATTAGCTAATAACATGAATTCTTCTATAAGCCTGAAATTATTTTTATTACATCAATCTATTTATAATAATTTCTCAAACTTTTAATTAGTATACCTGTTGCTGTCTATATTTTCCAAAATATCATAAGATGTAGGTAATCCAGATGTTTTATTAAATAAAATATGTAATTTTGGTTGATCTATTTTAAGAGCACCATTTGCATATCTTCTAATTCTCATTTGTTCAGATAAATTATGTAAATTTTTAATCACTTCACAAATTTGAAATAATGTAAAATTTCCCTTTATATCTAATGTATCGTCAATATTAGGATATTCAGGATTGTCAATTATGTTTTGAGCTTGTTTATATGTCATTTGACAACACGAATTAATTATAGTTTTTGCAAAATGATGTTTTACGATTTGGGCATCAGGTGTTATTTCCCAAATAACAGAAAAGGTTAATTTGTTTTCACCAGGTAAAAGAGAACACAATTTACATAATTCCTGTGGCATCATGTGATAAACTTGATTAACTAAATATACTGTTGTAGCACGTTTAGCAACTTCCATATCCAATGGAGAGGAATATTTTAAATAATGGGTTACATCTGAAATATGTACTCCTACCTAAATAACACAATAACAATATCAGTAATATAATTATTAATTATACAAATTAAACAAATTAAAAAAATACTGTATTGAATTTTACAAATAATACAATTTTTATATATTAATTATATTTACCTCATAGTTTCCATTTTTTAAAACCGTACAAGAAACAGCATCATCTAAATCAACTGCAGTCGCAGGATCAATAGTGAATATACAAACATTCCTCCAATCTTCTCTTTCGTTAATGTCCATTGAAGTCAAAATATTTTCTGCAGATGGTAATTCTTTCAACAATTCCTTATTGAAAGGCTCTATGTTTATATCATTTTCAAGTAATATAGCATTAAGTTCTACTTCCATGTCACCTGCAGTGCCAAGCATATGTTCAATTTTCCTATGAAAATTATAATAATATTTATTATATATAAATATAAACTATAAAATATATATCAAAATACTAATTAAAAAGTATATATATATCATATACATTAAAACAAAAATTCAAGTAATAAATAAATTATAAAATTCAGAAAAAACTGTATGCTATGTAAAATAAAGAAAGATATCTATAAGTTCTATATAAAAAAAATAAATAAAAATATACCCAACAGCATATGATGGCTTTTTCCAAGCAGTAATGTTAACAAGAAATAAAATTTCTTTGAATAAAGATGGCTTAATATTATAAATTTCTGGTAGTGTATTTAAATGTATTTTAATCATTGGCAATCTGATATCTCTTGGTTGTAGTAATACTATTGAATCAGATTGTTTTAAAATTCCAACTGCTTTCCTTGGGTGTATTCTTTCTAATATACAAACAATTGTACCAGTCTTTTGTTTTTGTTCATTAGTACCTTTGTGCCATTTTTCTTCTTCATTTATTCTGGCTACTACTAAGTCTCCATCAAAAGCACGGTTTCTATCACATAGACCAATAATTAATAAATCATTTTCTCCATTAGGCATATTTATGTAAGCATGTGTACCAAATGTGGGGTTGATACGCAAAGAACCTTCTACGTATTTCAAATTTGTTGGGTCTTGTGATTTTAATAATTTTTTCATTTCAGTAATTGGTATAAACTTTTGGAATTTATCTTCTAATTTTATAGGTTTTACAAATTTCTGCAATTTTTTTATAGATTTTTGTTTTTGTTCACACAAATTATTTGATGAAGCTTTCCCATTGTGTGATAACATATTGCATTTTATAGGTATCAATGTATCCTTTTTTTGTTTTATCTTATCATTAATTTCCTTTTCACTTAGAGTTATATGTCTTTTTCTTGGTTGTGGTTTTACCTGTACATAAATTATAAATATGTTATCAATTTTACAACATAATTCTAATGTATATGTACTTATATACTGATTAATTTATATTTTAAGCAAATTATTTTAATATATCATTTGATTTGTAAATATTTTATTTCTGAATATTTGTATATACAAATCATATTTATAGCAGACATTAATGACATGAAAATACATTGTAACAATAACAACGATAATAATAATAATAATAATAATAATAATAATAATAATAATAATAATAATAATAATAATAATAATAATAATAGTAATATTTAAACTAACTTATTATATAGTTTAAAAAAAAATCAGACCTTTTTTATAAAAAGTTTATCAGATTCTTTCTGTAAAGATGGAAAAACATTTGGTTTTATGTTTATATCATTTTTATTCATTTTTCTCGTTCTATTTTGTTCATCCGCAACAGAAATACGTGATTTGGTCATATTTTGTGGAAATTTTTTTGTACTGTTATCTTGAATAAATTTTATAAAGTTTTTTTTCCTTTTTAAACGCTTTGGTTCATTTTGTATAGACAATTTAAAGAATTCTGACAAAATTGGTTCAATATCTTCATATTTTTCTTCATTTATTTTTTTTTTATAATATTGATTTCTCTGTCGTTCACGTTTTGTCTTAATAACAGATTCTAATTTGCTAGTCATGATTTAAATATTATAAGATAATTATAAAAACGTTATATTAATTTTTTACATATTACAAAATACAATGGTTATAAGATAATAGGTAAATGTATTCCGTGCACGCACTTCTCCGTAATATTTTTAAATAATTCTTTTATAACGAGTGTTTTACGTAATTCAAAAAATCCAAATTTTATGTATTTATTTTCACATATAAAATCCGATCTCGTGTATCCATTATTTATCAAAAGTGAAAAAAAATTACAAAACAGCGTCGAGTACGAAACAAACAAAACTTAACGTATGCTTAATAATAATGTCTTTCCGCATTGATGGCGTTAGTATCGTTAGTATTCGTACTTATCGGCAATTAAATGATTCTTTTTATTATTTTATCATTTATTATCTTAATGAAATTGAAGATAAAAAGATTACATGTTGTTTCTTTACCAATAGATATTTAAGATTGTATAAGGCACGACAAAATAAACTACTACGATTTTATCAGTAAATTTTATCAGCAGTTGTTAAGGAGATTCACTATTTATTTTTTGCAAGGGTTTATATCATGAATTCTCACGATCAAAATTTTAATTTTAAAATGAAACCTTGTTCATTAAATCGTTCAAGAATTACGCCTGTACTTATTGTCGGTGTAAACCATTATAAAATGGAAGAAATGATGCCTTTATCCATAAATTTTTGATATAAGGTTATATGATTTTTGAAAATAACATAAACTTTTCTAAAACTTGCTTGATAGAATATTTAAATATATTTTAATAAAATTTATCCAAAGAGGATAATGTGAAAATACATCGATAAATAGTTATACAAGACAGTATAAGTCAAAATAAATTTATATATAAATACAATGATTAATATACTAGTCTTATACATGATTCAAAATTTACATTATATTCATAAAAAATCATTCATAAAAATATATCTACATTGCCAAGAAATTAATAAGTACAGTGTGATGTTGTATGTTATACAATTTTGTCATATAAATAATATTAGTAAATATTTTTATTTTCTTTATTGATGCCTTGTAAGGTCAACAATAAAAAGTGCTGCTTCATCTTCTTCAATTTCACTTAAAAGATCATGCATCTGTGTAAGTGTAATATCATTCTGTATCTAAAAAAGTGAAACAATTTTGAATAAATCGTAAATAAGAGTTTATATATGGAGAATACAAAATAATATAATAAAATAATAATATAACTTACATCTATATAATTTAAAAGTAATAAGGATGGACTTAATGAGTTTTGGCACAATGACTGTAAAAGAAATTCAAGATTTAGATGTTTAACTAATTTTTTCCAGCCTTTTGTTTTATCCAAAATTGTGGCTAATTTTTGTTTATTTTCGTTGCTCAACCAATTATTTTCTGTATCCTCTTCCAATATTTCTTCTTTTGTAAATAAGGCTAATTCATTTTCATCTTGTGTATTGTTACCATGATCCATAAGAAGTTGCAAAATCTGTAAGAAAGCACAGATATAATATTTTCAAACCTGGAATTATCTTACAAGTATTTATTTACACATTTTTATTAAACTTATTTACTTCCGGCTTATTAGTGGCTAAATCAAAGGATGATTGTCCAGCAGTTTTTTTCATATTTTCGTCTTCAGATTCTGCTTCAACTTTTATGTTAACATCTTCATTTATCTCTTGTTCAGTCTGTTCGCAATTATATTGTTTATTACTTTAACATAGATTTTATGTTTTAAATCTTTGAAATAAATGTTTATACAAAAAAATGACTATATATAATTCATATATATATACATACCTCGTCTAAATTTGAACCACTATTATTTTGAATATGTGGATCTGCTCCGTATTGCATTAATAATTTGCATAATTCTTTTGCTCTTGTTCCAGTATATGCTACTGCAGTATGTAATGCCGTGTTTCCACTAAAATTTCTTTTGTTTATATCAATATCACTCTGTAAAAATTAATAGTAATTAAATATTAATACATTATCACTCGATAAATACCAAAAATAAATTTTTATGTTAATTTATTTATACATTAAGCTTACATTTCTCAATAAAAATTCAACTATTTTTTTATGACCTCCTTCAACTGCTATATGTAATACAGTACGGCCATACGATTTATCCGTATTATTTACATTACTTCCTACTCGAACGAGAGAGCGTACAGCATCATATGAACCTGCTTCTGCAGCGAGTTGTAAAGGTGTCCATCCAAGATCATTGTAACTTTCAATATTAATTAGTTTATTGGATAATAAAACATCAACACATGCTCCAGCATTAGGTACTACAATAAATTTATAAATTTATAAATTTTTTATAAAGAATAATAGAAATGTATTTGATATAAAACAAAATGATCATAATTGTGTGTTTATATTATATGTGTATGTGTATATATATATTTCTTATAGGACTTACTTCTTACAGCAGTATGTAATGGAGAGAAACCATGGTCATCACATATACTTGGATCTGCTCCGAGCGTTAATAATGCTTCTATAATGACTGGCTGATTTTGTAGGACAGCATAATGTAATGGTGTCTAATTTGTGAAATAATAATAAAAAATTCATATAATAAAAGTAATTAGCATAAATGATAAAATATTAATTATTGATATTTTAATGTAATATAAAAGAAAACATACTTTTCCTGAACTGTTTTGGATATTTACAATTATTTGATATTCTGGATCAATTCCCATAAGTATCAAAATATATTTTACAATGTCACATTGACCATAACGTAAAGCTACATGTAATGGTGAATCACCATAAGTAGACCTATCCATAAGTAACTTCTTTAATTGTTTTTTTTTATTAGAACTAATTTCTCCATTTTTATCACTTTTTTCTATGCGAATAATATTCATGGCTTCAAAAACAATATTCTTGGCAAACATGACATCGTCATCCAACTGGTAAAAATAATAAAAATATATTCATGTAGTAGATGATTACATAAAATTTATATTGTTATTATAATAATAAATATAAGAAAAATAAATTGGAAAAAGACCTACTTTTTTTGTAGTTGGACCATCAGATGTCAGCACTCCTTCTTCACTATTATTTAATAGTTGCATATATTCTACAATTATAATGTATTAAATGTATTAAATACCTTCTTAAATACAGATAAATCATAAAAGATTAAATAAACCTGTATTTGACAGTAACTTACTATCCAGGTCTATGGTGTTAACAAAATTACGTAATTCCGAAGATGAGCAACCTTGTAATAAGATGTCTTTTATTTCATTTGAAATTTCTTGGCTATCATTCCATTTTGTAAATGAATCATTGTTTTGCATAGTAGGTAACGATTGTGTCAATTCAATACTATTTGAATAAGATATACGTGGTCTTTTCTTACCTACATAAAGCAAAGAAAATAAATTAGAATTATATATTCAAAAAATGTATAAACCTAATAAAAATTAAAAGTAAATACCTAATATTTTGTCACTTGGCTTATATGTAAATTTAATAGGTTCTGAGCAATCATGATCACTTGGTCGTTCTAACTGTATATAAACTTCTTTTGATGAGGTAATATTTATATCTTTATATGGTGGAGTGCTTAAATATAAAATCGGATATTATAAAGATGAATATTAATATTGCTGATTTTGGATACATGAACTTATACATACCGAAATACAATAGCATATTGATGATGTACATCTAACTCAGAAAAACGGCCATAATCAAACCAGATTTCATTATCATCTTCATTTAATTCAAAAAATTTTATTCTTATATTTTCTGAAATAAAAAATTTTAATAATTTAACATATTTTCCATGTTATTTGGTAATGGAGAAAAATTTGTTATTTACTTTTTCCAACTTTTTCTACTAATATAAATACTTCTTCTCCACCTTCACAAGAACTTGTAAATTTATCAATTCTGCAGATTTTCAATTCCCCAGTAAGAGCACTTTCTGAAAGAATAAAAATTATGCAATTAAATCATACATGTATAAAATGTTACACAGATAAAAAAAATAAATTACATTATTTAATTAAAATACTTACTAAGATTATTAATCGGATTGGAATAAACGGGTTCTGTAAGTGGATTCATAATATTATTACTACCCTTAATAAAAGCTTGAAAGCACAGAGATACACTATTAAGATTTATTGATTTTTGTTTAATATCTGCATCAGCTTTAATCTGCGAAAATAAATATTTATATTACTGATAATTATTATTTATTATCCATTTTAATATTATACAGGGTGTCTCAGGTTTAAACGATCAAACTTCACCAGTATATTCTATGAGTAGAAATAAGAAAAAATGTTATATAAACACAGGCCCATAAATGCCTTATAAAAAGATTATAACAAAAATATAAAAGCAAAAGGCAATAGAGTATTCATTGTTGATAGTTCACAATGTAATAATAAGCCAATGTTCAAAGAATCTGCTTTTTTAACTATGGTTACTTTTTGAAATAATTAAACGCAATCGAATAACATAAAGTTCGAATTGTGTAAACATCTTGCAATCATACTTTTACGATGAGTTTCATTGAATAAATAAATATATCAATTTCAAAAAGATAAGATTTTTTTTTCTTATTTCTACCTATTGAATATATTAAAAGATTATCTTTCCATGAAATCATTTATACCTGTACTTCATCACGTATTGAAAGAGTTGCATTAATATTTTTTCTTTTACGTTCTTCTAGTAACTCAAATTGAAGTTTTCGTACAAGTTCATCCTTAATATGTTTTTTTGCAGTATGTATTATACCCAGTCCATGAAATCTATAAAATATTGCATTTAGAAAACATATAGTAAAATTTGGAAAACATATATAGCTATATAAAATGATTTTATATTGTTTTATATAAAATAATAAAGATATAAATTATAAATATATAAATTATATATTTATTATTAAATATATCAATTATTTTAAAAATATCAAATATTTTGTATCAACATACGCAGCAGTAAATTGATTTTCTTGAGAAACTTCTATTTCATGGGGATCATCTTTATCTTTATGTCCTTCCCTTTTGATTAAATGATGAGCATGTGGAAGTCTTTCTTTTTTATCATCCGATGTAACCAATGTACAGCGAACTATTGCTTTATCATGAAAATTTCTTAACTGAAATAAATTTTAGAAACTTTTTAAATTTTAATTACAAAACGTTGAAAATTTTTTTCAATATTCATGATACGATTATTATTTTGTTAAGAAATTAGTTATACTTACTTGAACAGTAGGAGCAGTCTTTCTATGAGCACTCATATTATTTGATGCAACTAAACTTCCATGTGTACCGATCATTTCAGATTTATAACGAAACCTAAATTTCTCTATTGGTTGCTCTGTTATGACAAGATGTGGTTCACCAGCTAGTCCCAATTAAGACAAGTTTATTAATTATTTTATAAGATTTTTTTACTTTCATATGTTGTAATTAGATTATTTTAGAATAATAAAAAAGAAAATATATGTACCAATAAAATCATCTAATACATATGTAGACATATGTGATGGTGATGAAGTAGTAGACATAGGTGATTCAATATTGAAATTTATGTGTGGATCTATAGAATTATTATAGAGACTCAATGAACTAGTATCGTTAATGAACATTGGATCTGAATAAAAAAAGAAAACAATTTATTAGTTATTTAATATATGAATGATTTCAATATTTATTAATATAATATTTTTATGATTATATACATATTAAATATATATTAATCTATATAAAAAAATTATTTTTCATTATATATTTAAACATAGATTGCAATCATATAATCGTTTACATAAATGCATGATACTTTTGTACGAATATTAAATTATTATTCAGAACATTTAAATACTACACTCTTTTTCGTTAACGTTGAAAATGCCACCTATACTTTGAGAAATACGTTTACTATTAAAAATAATTTGTTATAACAAGAACCATCATTTTTAGTAGAATTCTAATAAAAAACAAACATAAATCTTAAAGAAATCATTATCCAATTACCATTTCCGTAAGTACCATAATCCTGCAGACCATTGATTGCTTCTCTCATCACTACGAAACTTTCATATGCTTTCGGCATTTTTAAATGCACTAATAAAAGAAACAAATAAATTCTGAAATGTACAATATATTCCACAAAGTCCACCACCTTTTTAACCTTAATCTATTTTCAATCAGACAACATGGAAAAACAAAACGATTGCTATCTTATAAAGATCTGTTCAGACTGCGCACAATGTACTCACCAAATAGATATTATCACAGTGACTCAATATTCAATGCATTGACAAAGTAACCTTGATAAACGTTAAGGTTTTTCCCCGTGAAGTAACAAACACAAAGAATCAATTGCGTGTAGAACGTGGGTTTTCACGCGCATGACAATATGCTTAATTCTCAATACCTGATTTTTTGAAGGTTACAAATTTCATTTTTTTATAATTAAATAGTAAACTAATAAGACTAAATCCTATTAAATGTTTCATAAAATTCACTTTTCTTTATTTTTTCGATTATAAACTAACAAAAATAAATTTCTCTTTTTTAAAAATAAATAGAATATTCCGTTATTATTCATATATATTACAGTTATAAAATATTTTTCTGTTACGTAAACGATTTAAACTTTTAATAAAGTAAGAAGTATTTGTTGATATTCATATTTAAGCATATTTGTTACAGCAAGTTGTGTAATTACGTTTAGACAAATTTAAAGTTTTTTTTTTCTTATAATACTTCGTATATATTACCATATCTCAAAATAATAATCGAATTTAATGAAATAGATTGGTAAATAAATGTCAAGTAATGATAGTAGTATTCATATTTTTATTCTTTTTTGTTTAAAAAATATTTTAATTTTTGTAAAATTTGTACTTTTAGTTTGTCAACAACTTTATAGTTGTGTCGATATATTACCGATAGAATGCAAGCGAGCTGTAAAAAGGCGTAACAAAAAATATTGTCGATGGATGTAGTAACACTCACTGTAAGGATCTTATAAACGTGGTGGGGATCATTATCGCAATGTTCTACGTCTTATATGTGGGAAAGGAGCAGTATTAAACAGTACATAGTTTTAATTCATTACAGCATCAACTAATTATACTAATCAAGGTTCTGTTTAACCGACATAGTGGATTAATATGTCTACCAAAAATGAAAAAATTGGTATCATCGGAAGGTAAATACATCTTAAAATTTAAATCATTTAATCTAATTAATAAGTAAATTTTTATGAAGGAAACTTCATTTAAATTTGTAAGTAAATCGTTGAAGTATTTACAAGTAAATTATTAAAGTATTTATATTTGCTATCAGTAAATATAATTTTCTTTTTTTGTAAACTTTCGTATATTCTAAATGATCTTTGGTAATAAAAACGATAAACTTGTTTAGTTCATTCAATAGATGATCTGCGTATAAAATTTTGTACAATGATTTTAAAGTAAAATAACCAGTTTTAGGCTTTTTATCGACTTCCAAGAAAAAATATTACGTTACCTTGTTTATTTCTTTTTCTTGTTAATTGCGTCTAATGATTGCTATTAAAGTCTTTCACATTCTTTTAACTTCGTATTATTTTTTATATGTGTCATTCACTATTTGAAGACAAAAGAATATCACAAAATTAATAATTTTTTGAGAAATCCACTAGTAATGTTTCCAAATTGAACTCTAAAAACACAATATTGAGCTGTATTTTTTAAAGATAAGATAATAAAATAGAACGGCAAAATTTATGAGTATAATCCTTCATTATATATATATATATATATATATATTATGCCTGTAGATGTGTGTATATATATATATATGTGTATAATATCTATCTAGATAGAGTGCACTTGCAAATAAATAAGACCTATACATGTAACTTATAACTGCTATCACATCGCATTACATACGATGTTCTCAAGTTTTTTTTAATAGACTTATTTGCTTTCATATTATAGTAATATTATTTTATATTATTTTTATAGTAATATTATTTAAATAAATATTAAAATTTTAATTCATATAAAATTTTCAGTGGTTTAATTGGCCGCAGCTGGGCGATGCTATTTGCCAGTGTGGGATATCAAGTGACAATTTACGATATTGTCGAAGAACAAATTACGAATGCTCTCGAAGACATTCAAAAGCAATTACATCGTCTGGAAAAAGATAGCCTCCTTCGTGGTTCTCTTTCTGCTGCTCAACAATTTCAACTTATTAAGGGTATACTTTATATAATAATTTGAAAAAAAAAAAAAAAAAAAAAAAAAAAATTTTAATCGATTTATCATAAGTATAAACATACATGTGAGATGGGAGAGAAAACTTGTTCAAACTTTAATTTTTATTTTTTGATTGTAAATATTATCTGATATGTTTTATCATACAATTTTTTATGAAATTTGATTCATTTATCAGAAAGTCAATACTTTGTCGAATCGAGTTATATAACTGTTAGAGAACTTATATAAGATAAGTAAAGATTAAGGCATACATAGATATCTGTCTATATTGGGAGGAGGAAAAAAGGGTTAAAGAATAAAAATTCAAGTTATAAATAACGCTGGTAAATTTTTAAAAAATGTATTTTATTGGAAACTTGCATATGGAAAGGTTATTGATTTAGTTCTTTGCGAAAGCAATATGCAATAATATAATTTCTTTAAACGTTTCCGACTATATATATTTAATGTTATGGATTAATATAAAAATAATAAGATATTTTTTGACTCTTAGGATCATCGAATTTAATTGAAACTGTAAAAGATGCAAAGCTTATTCAAGAATGCGTACCGGAGAATTTACAGTTAAAAGTGAAAGTTTACAATGATCTCGACAAGATTGTCGATAATAAAGTTATTTTATCGTCATCCACGTCGACATTTCGTCCTTCGCTTTATAGTGAGAAATTGAAACATCGAGATCAAGTAGTTGTATCTCATCCCGTGAGTAAGATATCTCTTTTATACCAAAATTTTTTTGTGATATATTTATTAAAATATTTTATAAATTTAGGTAAATCCACCGTATTATGTGCCTCTGGTTGAAATAGTTCCAGCACCATGGACTCGTTCCGAAATACCAAATCAAACAAAAGCCATTATGATTGAAATCGGTCAATCACCTGTCGTTCTCACTAGAGAAATTGATGGATTTGCTCTGAATAGAATACAGTATGGTCGCATTGTAATTTTAAAGATTTTTGTATGATAAATCGCACCTTTTTAATGAACTTATTATTATTTAAATCTCTTATGTTTTACAGGTATGCAATCTTAAATGAAGCATGGAGATTAGTAGCTGATGGTGTGCTTAGTGCAAAAGATATAGATGCAGTTATGAGCGAAGGCCTTGGAATGAGATATGCATTTCTAGGTGCTTTTGAAGCCGCGCATCTTAATTCCGAAGGTATATATAGTAATAAAAATAAACAAATATATACATCTAAGATATACTTTTCTTTCAGGTATGAAAAAGTATTGCGAGGTATATAATAAATCAATTTATGATGTAAGTGTAACTTTCGGTCCGGTACCAAAATTTGTTGGAGATATGGCGGATAAAATTAGTAATGAATTAAATGAGATGTGTCCTCTTGATAAATTACAAGAACGACGTGCATGGAGAGATAAGGCGTTAACGAAGTTATCGATCTTGAAGAAAGAATTGAATAAAGAAAAATAAAGCTACAGTTGGTACTACAACAGTTACTCTACTACGTACAAAGTATAAAATACTTTAATCGGAATTAAATAAACTATTGTTTTTATCATCCTATGTATATCCTTTCGAAATATAATTTCCACGTGGAAGTTTTCTTTCACATAAATAAAATTGGAAGAAAATTAAAATGTTCGGACGTACTATTATTTAAAATAGAATTAAAAATCTTAATTAAAATTATTTTATTGGTATGTCACAGAAAGATTAACGTTTTCCACCAACACGAGGTGCAGATTTTTGCGTCACTTTTGCAGCTTTCTGTTTAGGCATAGCCTTAGTTTTAGGAGGCGCAACAGCCTTCTTTGTTGCTTTTGCTGCTTTCTTCTGTTCTTTAGCAGCCCTAAAAGTATATCAATGTATATACTATATATATGATGTATATACTATATCAGTGTATATATTAATATGATACACATATATATTAAATAATTAATATTTTTGTATGAACCCGCAAAAGCCAGACAGTGTTATAATAATGCACAATTCTGGGTGAAGCAATCCATATTTATTTTAAGACATTCTGAAATCTAACACGATATAAAGATCTTGTTAGAGGAACAGTTGTCTATAGAGAAAAATACCTAGTTAACTTTGTATTGTACAAATCTTATATAAATAAGCAGGTAAATCGAATAATACTTACTTAATAGCTTGTTCTCTCTGTGCTTTACGAATTTCTGGTTTCATGTTACGTTTAGCCAAGATATCTGTAAGAGAAGCACCCACAATAGCACGTTGGAATTTTTGAGTACGCCTTGTCCTCTTCTTGGCCTGTTCTTCTTCTTGTCCCTTTTTATGCTTTCGTCTGTATAATTTATATGACAAATATAATATAAAAAAATGAATATAGAAAATAAAAAAAGAAACTTAAAAAATTAAATGAACATACCTATACAAAACAGTCCATGTAACTTTTCTTGGATTACGCCTCATTAAGTGAGCAGATTCGCATTTTGAGTTGAGGAAAGTAAAAGTCTATAAAAAAGTAAGGTTATGTAGAAAAATAATAAATATATTTTTTATAGAGTTGTTAGTATTATATGATTACAAACAAAAAATTTATCCTAAAATACTCGAAATTGAATAACATTTATAAAATTAAAATAGATTTAAATATACCTTTCCATCAACTTTAACCATGGTTTTACCATGGCCAGGATATATTTTATATCCGCTATAAGCGCAAAGACCGATCCTATAAAGATATAACACATATTAATAAAAATATTGTTCTTATTATCACCAACTATATACTTTGCATAAATTTAACAGGATTGCATTAAGCTTATTAGATATTCTCATATAAGCGCAACTTACTTCATTTTAACTTTACACGAAAGGAAAGATCCTACAAAAATGGCCGAAGCTTTCGTAGCATGCAGCTATGTTCACGCAAAACTTCAGGTCTACCAACTTTATAGATATTCAATAATTTGAACATAAATAATGAAATTTAGAAAGTTTGTATTGTATATAATAATATAGCATATTAAAATTTATATTTTTTGTTCAATTTTTACATGAAGCAGTATTAACGAATAATTAATTTGGAGTATTAGTAATTGTACGTGAAGAAGTTTTACAAGGTTGTCTCACTGATTTTTAACTTCATAGCTCTTAAAAATCGTACATGTGCACTCAGATTTATTACACATGTGGTCAATGTGATGATTTTTATTGTATTAGGTTATATTACACAATTAGCATGTTTGTATATTAACGATTGAAAGAAATCTTAACGTTGATGTCATTAAATTATTTATTTTGATTTAAGTAATTTTTAAATAAATATTTAAAATGAAGGGTACAGAGGTTATTGGTTTTGGAGAAACAGAAGAACTTAATAAAAATGATGAAGATGAAGACATTTTGAACATCAAGAAAAAAGCTTCTAAAAAGTCAGGTGGATTTCAATCTATGGCTCTTAGCTACCCTATTATAAAAGGTATATTAAAACGTGGTTATAAAATTCCAACACCAATACAGAGAAAGGTAAGCATGATTCATATATTACTTTATAAGAAATTTAAAAAAAGATAAAAAATATTAAATATGAAGATTTCTTCGACAGACAATTCCTTTAGCTCTTGAAGGAAGAGATATTGTAGCTATGGCCAGGACAGGTAGTGGAAAGACAGCTTGTTTTTTAATCCCATTGTTTGAAAAACTCAAGACAAGACAAGCTAAAGCTGGTGCACGTGCTTTAATTCTTTCACCTACGCGTGAACTGGCAATGCAAACATTGAAATTTATAAAAGAGTTAGGAAAATTTACAGGATTAAAAGCTGCAGTGATATTGGGTGGAGATAGTATGGATAATCAATTCAGTATTATTCATGGAAATCCTGATATTATTGTTGCCACACCAGGCAGATTTCTTCATATATGTGTTGAAATGGATTTACGTTTAAATACTATAGAGTATGTTGTATTTGATGAGGCTGACAGGTGAGATCTTGTGAAAAATATGGTTTTATAAAATAATTTTAATATTTAATGCGCTAATAGTAATATTATAAAATAAAATTATAAGATAATATAAAATTACAGATTATTTGAAATGGGTTTTGGTGAACAAATTCATGAAATAGTTAATAGATTACCAGAGACAAGACAAACTTTACTATTCTCTGCCACATTACCTAAGATTTTAGTAGAGTTTACTAAAGCAGGTTTAAGTGATCCTGTTTTAATACGATTAGATGTTGAGAGCAAATTGCCAGAAGAATTGAGTTTATCATTTATTATTTGCCGTCCTGAAGAGAAATTGGCTGTGCTTCTAGCTTTATTAAAGAATATCATTGCAAATGATTCGCAAACTGTAATATTTGCTGCAACTATGCATCATGTAGAATACCTCCATCAGGTAAATTTATAATATTTAATGTATCTTCATTTTATAATAATGAAAATTTTTTCATAAACATTTTTTATAAATATGAAAAAAGTTTTCATAAACATGAAAAATAAATACAAATACATAAAATTTATCAACAGATATTAGATAAAGCAGGAATTTCAAATACATTTATTTATTCAAATTTGGATCCATCCGCACGTAAAATAAATGCTGCTAAATTTCAAATGAGCAAAGTAAAGACTTTAATAGTTACTGATGTTGCTGCTCGTGGTATAGATATACCTCATTTAGATAATGTTATTAATTTCAATTTCCCAGCAAAATGTAAATTGTTCGTGCACAGAGTAGGTACGTATATGTCAAATAAATCTTATAGATTTTGAATCAATCAATTATGTTCGTTTATTTGCAATTATGGATTTTCTTACACAGGTCGTTGTGCACGTGCTGGTCGAATTGGAACTGCTTATAATATTGTAACTCCTGATGAGTATCCATATCTTCTAGATTTACATCTATTTCTTGGTCGTTCATTAAATATAGTTCCTCTATCTAGTACAAGCAATGATATGGAGTATATAATAGGAAAAATGCCTCAAGCTATGATAGAAGAAGAACTTGCAGAATTAATAAATTGGCATGATTCATCTACTGATCTAGTAAGTCTAAAAATAAAATAAATTCTAAAATAGATGGTAATAATGTGAATTAATTATGTCTTTGTGTGTAGAAAAACATGGAAAAAGTTTGTGATAATGCCTATGAACGTTATATTAAATCTCGGCCAGCAGCATCATCGGAAAGCATTAAGCGAATGAAAGAATTGAATATTAATTCAGCAGGTATAATACCTGAATATTCTAATATTAATCCTGCCACAATGGATATATTAACTAAAATGAAACAATACAGACCTCAAGGAGTATGTATGTTATAGAAAATGTGGGTTCTATTAATTTTTTTTTTATTATAAATGTATTTTTTATTTTTATATTTTTTTGTAACAGACAATTTTTGAAATCGGCAAAAAAACAGGTTCATTAGATTATAAAGTGATGAAAGAAAAACGAGCATTTCATAAAGATAATATTTTGAACTTTCATAAAAAAATGGAAACATTAGAAGCAAAGAAGGAAGAAGCAGCAAAAAGTAAACTTATATTTTATCTAAATATATCTTTTACAAAGTGTTGTAGTGTTACTTTACATACCATTTGCAGATATGTTTCAAAAAACTACATTACCAAAAAGTAGTGAGAATGAAATTAATGAAGCATTTAATAAAGTGATAATGCCAAAAAAACGAAATATAGAAGATTTGTATAAAAATACTAAGAAAAAGAAACGTTTGGCTACTAAGGATGAAGAATTTTATATTCCGTATTCTGCTCCAGATAAACATACTGAAGATGGGTATGTTTTAAAAAATATATATTTTTTTTTATTGTGTATATATTAATTGTAATCCTTGAATTTTTTTACAGATTGGCAGTAAATAATTTCATGACAGAAGCAGAAAAGGCACAATTAGATTTAACAGCAGACAATGAAGAATCTTTACGGCTACAAACACAACTTAAGAAATGGGATCGTAAAAAGAAAAAAATGATTACGATTAACAATGTATGAATTAATTTTAACTTATTACACGTAATGTTAAGTTTGATTATTTTATATTTCTCTTTTTTTCCTTTTAGGATCCAAAAGCTGGTAAAATACGTACCGAATCTGGAGCATGGATTCCTGCTACATACAAAACAAACCGTTACACGCAATGGAAGGAGAAGAGCAAAGTCGATGCTATGGCTGATGAAGATAGCGAAGAAGAATCACTACAATTGCAAAAATGTAAGTTTGGATATTATACAATTTAAGAGAAAGAAAGATATAAGATAATCATTGTGTGATTTATTCCATGTACGATATATACATATACATTCTAAATAGATTACTTTGCCAGACAGTCATTAATCCTTTGGTCTATATAAAGGCACAGTATGGTCCATGTGTAAGTTTTCATAGTACATCTGGTATAAATCGAGACAAGTTGACAAGTCAATCTCAAGCACGTTTAAATACAGGAAGAAGGTCATTGATCTATCTACGCCCGGTACTGATTTATTTAATTTCAACTTACGAGTAATCATTGCATTATCAAAACAGGTTGAATATTACGATATTTAAAATATCCTATCTAAAAAAGATATTTGAATTTGTAATCATCTAAAACGATATAGAACTATAGTCGATTCGAAGTATCGTCATACTTTTTATCTTTGTCAACAAAGATTATCGACTTTTATTTAAGAGAGAATATTTCATACATATAACAAGATCGTGTATGCATGGCGTAATACTTATTTTTATATTTTTAACAAGTTAATTATACAATCAACCGATAGCAAAATTATCGATGATAGAGACGGCACTTTTGAAAATGACATTTTCCAATTCCGTCCTTCGTTTATAAACACGTAAATATATTTGAAGATTAAATGAATTCTAAGCGTATGTTATTGCTTCCAATGATTGCAGTATGACTGAGCATGAACAAGGTCATAATTATTTCAATTATTCGCATTTCTTCTAATGTTTCTTGCATTTACATTTCGTACAAATAATAAGATATGTTGTAACAGTTAATTGTACGCGAGCATACTAAGGCACACTTTAATTAGGCATGTCTAATTCTTTGGACCATAATTATATAGACCAGAAGCTACGGTTGAAATCTAAGATGTTCGTGAGATAAATGAAAAAATTCAAAATTTGATCACACACTCTCTTGATATCAATTATATTTGAATTTAATTGTCATCAGAGTTCTTGTTATTTTGCGTCCTAACTTTTCTTCTTTAACGCTGTTATAAAATAACGTTATCTTAAAATCACGGCCTTGTGTTGACGACAATAAGATAAAGATATGTACGAACTTGCAACTAACAAGAGAATACCACGTGATCAAGCTAGTATTTGATTTCATTCACGTCCTTGTCGATGATTTTAAAGGCACGCAAAATGATAAAACCTTGAAAAATATGACAACGTAATGTCTTGAGAATGATATACGATAACGAGAATATATGAACTTATACTTTTTTGTTGTTTTCTTTTTTTACTTTTCCTTTTAGTATATTATCATAAAATCTTTCTTAATAATTTTTAATTTAAAATTATATCCGTACGTTGTATATGTACACATGCTCGTTCTGATAGAAAAAAACATTTGATTTTAGTGCAAACAAACGTCAATACACATTGGGCGCGTCATAATCAAAAGATCAAGGAGAAGGTGAAGGCAAAGTCAGAACTGAAAAGACCGGAACAAATTTTGAAAGCTCGTAAACTCTTGGAAAGGAAGAAACAACGAAACGGTAGAAAGGGCCGGAAAGGTCAGAAGAAAGGAAGAAAGTCTCATTAAAAGGTATCTAATTATATATATATATATACTCTGTACATATATATACGTTTTAAAATATCTTCGTCATAAGATAATAACTTTTTCTTATGATGATAAAATAAATAAATTGAAAAAAAATATATATACATACATACTTACATACATATATATATATATATATATATATATATATATATGTATATATATATATATATATATATGTATATATTCTTAAGATGAAATTTAGAATTGTTTTTTATCGATCGTATAAATTTCTCATAATCATTGAATAATTTCATTAACGCGCGATAAGATTAAGCTTTTTAATCTATTTTATTTACCTTCTTCAATAAAACAATAATACAAGATACGAGTAAATTAAACGATAGAAAAATTTGAGCAGATTTAAGAACGTTCGTAAAAATATAACAGCTAGCTATTTCTCTGTTAGAGTTACGCGTGCCATGTCACTAACATGCAATAATGCCGATAGTTCGAGAATTTAATTCACGGCACTTTATTACATAAGTATCTTGAGATGGTAATTCCTAGATAGTGACCGTATGCTCGGAACGACATAAGATGTATCGAGAAGAATATTCGCGGGCGAAATTTCTTCGTCGTTCAAATTTTCCACTGCGAGGAAAGGCGCGACATTCGAAAAAGTCAACGACTGTATCATTATATTTCGACATATTTCTTAAGAAAATATACTTTTATCCTTTCTCCCAAGTCATATTAGCCTCCAAAAAAAAGAAAAAAAATTTAATTCATCCTCACAAAGGTACAAATTTTGTGGGCGCTTTCAGAATCCGTCATTACGTTATTGCGTAACTGCATAAAATAATTTTCGTTGAACGTTTAAGATAATCAGCTAATTATGTTCGCGCACGAGATCGCTAGGACATATTTAAATGTCGTGACTTGACTTGACTAGTCTTTTATCGGGGATAATATATCGAGTTTATGATAAAATCAATTGATTGATCTACTCGACGTTTTCGATCTTTTTGATAAGGCTTGTATTTTTTTTTTACACAATCAAATATACTTGCAAATGATAATTACTTATGTTTATTTCTTTGAATTCGACAGAAAAATAATCTTTTTAATCATATGGAATTTATAAAAGTTTGTTGAATATAAACCTTTGGAATGTATGACATTTAATGGCATTTCACAGAAATAACTGGAACATTTGTTTTCGCGTGCGGATATATATTAGGAAAGAAAGAATAATTAAATTTTATATAATCTAAGAGGATTCTTTTTGTATCGTAGATAACATCGTTATACAATTTGTGATGTCAGAGACTGCCAACGAACGTTCACACGTTGTTAAAAGTCAGTACACAAACCCCGATGAAGCCTTAAAAACTTTTCAAATAAATCGAAGCTTTAAAGCATCATCGAATCTTTTGATCTTGTTCCACTAATTAGTTCGATACGTCATTAATTAATATACTGTTTTATTTAATTTTCCATTAATTAATATCTTTATAATCTTAACAAGAACGATAAACTTGAATCGCGTTAATCTTAAACGTTTAAAAGGATCTTATAATTAGTTGAAAAATGAGAAAAGATGAAAATTTACAGAAGTAACATTGTGTAAGTCAATATACGAAAAAGTTATTTGTACTTCCAACTTTTTTAAAAGTTTAGGTAAAAATAGATTTATACATATCGTTAAACATTGTGTAATTTCATCGTTTCTACACGCACACTATTATATACGTCGTGTGTCATCTCGTGAGAATGTAGAAGGGATCAACGTACGAAGTGTCGTGGTAAATATCACATCGAATTGACAGTTTTCCAATATCGTTACACCGTCGTATGCCTGTCGATTACGTTTTACGATGAAGAGTTTGTATAGAAATATTGAGAAAAAAGAAACAAAAAAAAAAAAAAGAAATGCCGCATAAGTAGATCGTAAAAAAACGTTAGGATATTAATATATAAAAATCTAACATAGATAGTATTATATTTATACTGTCTTTAATTCGTAATTGACTTTTACTTTTTTTTTTTTTTTTTTTTTTTTTCTTATAGAAAAATCAACAAGACTCGTAAAAAGCCTTCCAATCGATTGGAGAAAATACTTATATTAGTTAACTTTTTATTAAGCAAAACTCGCATTGATCGAATCAAAGTAATTGGTCGATTCTCTCTATGTATACCGATACATTTCTATAACTCGACATTCTCGTAAAAGTTTCGTAATGAATCATAATAATCGATATCTGGTGCCATAACAAAAATATTCACCGTTATAGAAATCATTATCGCTTCGTTTCGCTAATATTTCTTAAGATATTGTGCGTGTTTTATCCGTTCCTTTTCTTTTCTTTATTTTTCTTTTTCCTTTTCTCCTTTTTTTCTCCTTTTTTTTTCTCCTTTTTTCTCCTCTTTCTTTTTTTTTAGCAACTAATACAGCACGGTATCGTATAATTCTCCGTGTAAAATTTATTTGATGTAAAAATTATTTTGATGGAGAGGTTAAGTTGAGCTAAATGAATTCTCTATTGAGAGAATACGTTTTTATGCTTTGTTAATGATTTAAATTCGGGATTAACCGAATGCACTTTATGCAAGCGTTCGCGTTTAACGCAATTTTTGCTTTGTTTTTTTTTTTATGATCTGAACGCATAATAATAACATGACGCTTGAATTTAAACGAAATTTTTAAATATTTTTTAATATAATTTATTAAATAAAATTTTATAATAGTATCGAAAGTTATTTTTGTTTGTACATCTTTTGTTTGTTTGTTTGTTTGTTTGTTTGTTTATTTGTTTGTTTTTATCTTTTC
Source organism: Vespa crabro (assembly GCF_910589235.1). Taxonomy (NCBI): domain Eukaryota; kingdom Metazoa; phylum Arthropoda; class Insecta; order Hymenoptera; family Vespidae; genus Vespa; species Vespa crabro. Next base: position 2,746,342 of record NC_060960.1, read on the forward strand.
TTTCCGTTTCTTTTCTTTTGTTTTTTTTTCATATGTATTTTACACGCATATACACTGTAATTTCATCCGCGTTTCATCATTGATCTTTATTAAATTCAATCTTCCCTTACCATGGCATCTTACCATAGGTAAATGTCATTTATTTCCATCAAAGAACGCTCCATTGCGTACGCTTGACCCTTTGTACGGTTATTCGATATACTAGAATGATATGCATTGTTAGCGAAATTTCTATAAATTCTTTGATATTGATATTACGAAAAGATATAAAGCACTTTCGGATAGTCAATGCATTCTCTAATTGTATTCTTAATTGGCAAACTATTGGGAATTATTAACGAACGTAACGAGTTATATAAAAATAGAAAAAAAAAATAGTATAATAATAAAAAAGATAAATGTTGTAGGGCATAAAAGTTATGGGATATAAAATATAAAATTATTTAAAAACATAATGAAATTCATTTGTGATTAATCTTACAGATCATAATGTTTATGAGAAATCGTATGAGCTGAAAAGAGTTCATTCGTATTGTTATTATGATCTCTGTTTTATTTTTACATGTCGTATAATATTGTTTACGTTGTAAATAGTACAACCAGACGAAATTGATATTTTATTTGGATGACGCAGACGACATATATCTCTGAAATATAATCGTTTTTATCGGTCCAACAAGAATTTTGACCTCGATCATTTGTGGAAGTTCGGTTTACGTTTACGATTGGGTTCAAGGACAAATAGCCTGGTGAAAAAGAAATGTATTATACTCGCAATGACTTGCTTCCAGGGACTTATCGATCCGTAATACGCAGTAATTAACCGACCACGTTGCGGTACGAAGGATTCAGACGACCCTTCCGACTTTCGTAGAAAGTTTCTCTATTTAAAATAGGAAGCTCTCTCATCGTTTTCTTTCTTTCTTTCTTTCTTTTTTTTTTTTACAACTTGCTAGCACGTTTAACTATATAAAATTGTTCAACAAACATCTAAGATTTTTAATAAATTTTCAGGAAGAACGAACCAAAGAAAAATAAATCTTTTAATTGATGTTATGAGTATAAATGAAAATAATAGAAAAAAGAAAAGTCTTGAAACTTTCGATCGATTTTTATTTCATTTAATTCTACGAATTAATAAAAATTTCTAAACAAAACTTCTTCGTAAAAATTGATTAAATGAAATTTTAAAAATTTAATGAAAGTTTAATGAAGTTTTTAAGTGAAATTTAAAAAATTGATTAAATGAAATTTTAAAATAATAACTCAATTATTTTCATTATGCGATTTATCTCTCGATAAAGAACACGCATTCACTCATGTTTAGATAGATGTTGTAGCACTCTGGTATCTTCTTAATGTTATCTATCTAAGTAGATATATGTAATACGATAGATCGACAGGTTCGAATTGCCGTTTCGCTTCGTGTCCAATATAAAAGGAGTGAAAGGAATCGGTGTGTGACGTAATTCCTCTTACGTTATTGCGAGTACAACGAATACCGTCGGTCAGTTTCGGTAGCTGGGATATTGCAGGCAATTCGAACGTATCGAGTGCTCGGAATAGAAAAAGACTTTCACACGACCTGTATCTTTCAACTTAAATACAATCCCTTTTTTTTCTTTTTTTTTTTTTTTTTTTTTTTTTTTATTTCTAAGCACGTAATATAGCTCGCAGATATATTTGTTAATTCGTTCTTTTAAAAATACTTTCACGAAGAAAAAAAATAAATAAAAAACAAAAAAGAAAGAAAAAAAACGAGAAGAAAATATTTCGTCCTCTTTGATTACTCAATATATTCTTTTGATTAAAAATTCAAAACATTTATTCCTACATATATTTTATTTTGTTTTTAGAGAAAGTTAATGCATCTTATTGAATATTTTTCATCAATTCTGAAAAAAAAAGAAAGATTTGCGAGAATTCGTTGATGAATTTTCCATTTATCGAAGAAAGCAAAAACCGTCGAAATATCTATCTACGTGTATACCTCGAATGATCTTTCGACCACAACGTCGACTACAAGTTTGCGGTTTTAAAATCATCCAAGCAGTCATTTCACTACGGCCTCCTTCTATTTCTCTATCTTCCATTTGCGTCAGTGCCCGTTAAGCATCACGGGATTGTCCAGTGAGACAACTTCTAACTCGATATAGTTATTATTCCTATCATTATTTTATTTACTTCCTTGGACTGATTTAGTTAATAAAAAAACAAGATATGATTTATAGTTCAAAGTCGTAAGAAATTTTCTATAAAATCAACTCAACGACAACGTAGGCTTGATAAAATTATTATAATATTTCAAAATAAATTAGAAAAATTTAACGTTAATCGATCTGATATTACTCAAATCGATCAATTTATGTCATTCATTCTTTTTAAACAGATTTTGATATTTGTTCATAAAACATACTACATACGTATATATATTCTTAATCAGTCAATTCTTAATTATTATTACTTAGACATTAATTACTTAATAAATATTAATATTTATCATTATTATATACTTTCCAAGGATGTTTTATTGTTGGATTTGGTAATAAATTATTGGTTGTTTTTTTCACGAGATAAGAAAAAAAAATAAAAGAAGAAAGGAGGAAGAGAAAGGAACAATCAAGGTCATGTCTAAACAAAGCTCGTGACATCAGGCAAGATAGCATGAATAACCTCGGATAGCCCGCATCAAATAGCGCCATTGGTCGAACATAGATTCGAACGAATCCTGTCGAAAGATAAATTGGAATGGTAAAGAAGGCCGCAATCCAGAATTTACGATATCTTATAGTACTCACCGAAAAGCAAAAGCTAACGTCGGTTTTATAGGTATGACCAATGTATATTTACTATGTACATATATAGAACACGTCTAGGAACCTGGAAAAAAGGAAAAAAGCTTTCACACGAAGAAGTAATATATATCTACATATATTTGAAAGCATCGAAAGGTGAAGGAAAGGCACACCCTAAAAGCGATTTGACTCACGAAATGGAAGGATAGTCGACACGCCCTTCTTTCTCATATCTCAACCAGATGTTTCCTCGTTAATTAGTAGTAGTATATATTTTTATCAAATATATTGTGTAAGTCACGTAAAACGTATTTCATACAAGTAATTAACTTATTTTAATAACGATCTAAACAAAACGTCTAAGATTTTTATAAAAATAGAAATATTGAATTTTACATTCAAAAGGAACGATAGTAATCCTAATATTTTATGCTATAAAAGAAATTTTTCATACAGATATTATGAAATATTTTATATATATATATATATATATATGTATGTATATGTATATATATCTGTTTATAGAGGGTATTTTAGAAATAGATGGCCAAACTATAAGAATACTTTTATTCATTGTAAGGATGAAAAAAATTATATAAACATGGGTCCGGAAACACTTTCTCTCTAAGTTATAAACAGTTTTTATTTATAACAGATTTTAAGAACATTCGAAACTGTTACAACATTTTAGACAGAAACTACTGAAAATGTTTTCCTTTTACGTTAATGCATGCCTTGCATTGACCATGCTGCATGGGTTGCCGATGCGAAGCATGTTGCTTAATGTAAATATAAAATGTTTATAACTTGGAAAGGAAGCGTTTTCGGATCCATGTTTATATGATTTTTTTTCCATCCTTACAGTGAGTTGAATATGCTCTTAAAGTTTAGTGATCTATTTCTGAAACACCCTGTATATTACATCTTACATATATTTATTTTATCTATATATATTATATAACGATTTCGTATAAATAATAATCATTACAAATGTTTTTTTCTCGAAAGCTTTAAACCTTTCGGTTTTATTTCATCGACATGGAATAAATTTATTTAGGTTTTAGATATTTATATAATGCTCGAAGGGAGAAAACCTTTTTCTAATCTATTTTCAAATATCTTTAATATTTATCCTATATGTTTTCACAACGATTTTAAAGTTGTTTCTTATGAGGCACGATGGAAAGAAAGCACCGTTGACATTTGCATTTTCTATCTGCCGAGAAACAGATTCTTCACGATTGAATTGACGTAACGATATGCGAAATACACTAATTATAAGTCACTCGGTCGATTTCTTGTTTACTCACATCGAGCGAATAACGTTTTGGATAATATCAGTTATGGCAAGCAAACGAATCTTATCGATTAATTAATAGAAAGTTAAAAAGCGTTAAAGAAGATAAATATCACACAACAAATGTTCTAAAAATATATATTAATAATTTTTATTCTCAATCTTTTTCTTAATTTTTTTTTTCCTTTTTTTTTTTCTTAACAGTAACAGTAATAGAAAGTAATGGAAAGAATGGAAAATCGTTAAAAAAAGAACTAATTTGTCAAACTTTAATATACAAAATTAATTAAAAACAGAAAAAGAAAATATAATCCGAGAAATTAAAAATGGTGAAAAATATCTTTTGTCTATGAAAGGAGTTAACAGTTTCATTTAGTTAACGTTTATTTATGTTTCTCTTTGTGCAATCATCGAATATCATCATCGGATATCGTCAAGTAAATGTCAAAAATAACATACAACTTGTTAGAATAGATGTATTCTCTTCGAGAAGACCAAACTAGTAGGTACATACGCGCGCGCACACATGTGTATGTATGCGCGCGTTTGTGACTTGTTGACTTTTCGATAAGAGTCATCGCAAATTCAAGATAACAAAAAGAAAAGTAAGTATTCTTTTTTTTCTCTTCTTTATGGAAAAGGAAACTCGTATGTATGCACATAAATACATATATATAGGTATATGTAGAAAGAATTTAGATGGAAGTAGGGTCTCGTAGAGAAAGAAAGACATGGCCGTCGACAGACGTAAATTGATTTTCGAAGCCTCGAATGGTAGATATGTTCGTGTAGAAACGAAGACGATGTGTCTTTTCTGTCTCCTTCTATCTTACTATCACCCTCTCTCTATTTTTTTTTTAGGTCACAACTCAGACGCTCGATGGCTCACTCGAGCACGTTAGTCACGATCTCGAATTAACGATTAGTTAGTTCGAAGCATCGTTAAAGTCGTCGAACGATATCAGGCACGAAAAATTCGCAAGAAAGTTTACTCGGTCTTAAAAAAAAATCTTCAGAAATCTTTAAACTCACATATATTAATTATTGGTTTCATTTACGAAGAAGACTATCACGTACAACTTCTATATATACAATAGTCTTTCATAATCTTGTTACATAAAAAAAAAAAAAAAAAAAAAAAAAAAAAAAAAAAAAAAAAAAAAAAAAAAAAAAAGAAAGAAAGATAAAAGAACTTTTATTTTGTTATTTTTATAAATACTTTTACAATTTTAATTATCTTTATTATTTATCGTAAATTTAATTATGTTAGAAAGTTAAGATCTTTTTTATATTTTATTCATATAATAATACGAGATATTTCAATATTTCAAGATATCATGCAAAAATCTCTTTTATCAATGTTATATATTATGTAACTTTAGGCATTAAGGATTCAATGAAAAAAGAACAAAATTTATCGAGATCATATGGATCTATACTACATGTGTAAGTACTATATAATATATATTTACATATATATATACATATATATTCTTATAAAATATAGTAAATAATAAGGTCCCTATAACGAAGCGTTTATTTTCTAACATGGCTAATGTAAACTTTCCTTTGGCACGTAAAACAACAAGACCTCATTCGAAGACGTTGAAGAGGATGTGGATGTTATAGGCAGAGTGCAAAACCGTAGAAAAGATCGAAATCGTTTAGAATCCACTCCGAAGAAGGCTCTTCTCTTGGGAATAGTTGTACGATAAGCAACCTTAATACGTCCTTGCCATTTTACTTTAAACATATCGAACGAACCGACCTCATAATATTTATTTCGATAGGTAAAAAATTGTAACTTATTTCGTAAAGTAACAAAAATTATTAGATATAGAATTTTGTTTTCTGATAATATAACTTAAAATGTAATTTATTTTCTTTAATTTAATTCGATATGTTTTCAATGATACGAACTATATAAAATAAGATGATCTATTAAATTATTCTTTGTAGTTTCATAATAACGAAATATAATAACATTTTCTATAAAATTGTTTATATTTCGTTTCAAAAATAGACTTTATTAAAAATCAAGTTTAACAATAATTTTAATATTCTATTCGTTTATAAATGGTAGTATGAATTATGATCGATACATTTGGAGGAGCTCTGGATCACGTACAAAATTCTTGCGAGATTTTGGCAAATCCTATTTAGTTTCATCCTGGCGGACGATCGTTTGCGGCCATTTTAAACACTTTTCAAGTATTACAGGATTACACACCGCATCATGGCAGTTGCCAAACAAGAGACACGGTTTCAACGAAATAATATTAAAGATATTTATTTTTAGAAACACTCATCACTTTTTTATGACCATTTTCTATTATTATTCTACCGTTTAACTGATCCAACAATTCTTGTAACCTAATGATAACTATATTCATCTGAAGTGGATTACGTCAACACCTTAATTTTTTTTCGGCTTTCTACTATGTTGACTTTTGATATTTCCTTTTTAACGAATAAGAAACAGAAGGGAACGAATAAATTTTGCCTAACATTTTTACAGTTTTTTTATTATCACAGTAGAAGCATGAATAAGATTTATAGCAGGATAGATTCTTTCTTTCTTTTGAAAGATGATATCTCGATGGATTTATATCACGAGTATTTCACGGAAATGTCGGACCTTGGGTATTACAATGAAAAAAATTTCGATTTGATAGGATCGAAAGACGTTTTAGATTACGTCTCGTTCATCAAATTGACATTTTTTTCTTATATTTTCAATCCCTGAATATCGTATCAAGAGAAACATATTGAGAGACGAATCCCATGAATCTGTATAGTTAGCACTTACGTACGTTCAGAGAGAAAGAGAAAGAGAGAGAGAGAGAGAGAGAATTAGCCCGATTATACGGTTAGGCCGATCGACCGGGTGATTTTCTCGCGGTGCGTTAACTTCCGAGAACGATGGGTGATTATCGGAACGAGCAAAAACATCGTTGTTGCTAATAAAAGCCACCTTTCGCATATTTCCATCGCTTATCCTTCTGCGATGCGCTTTTAACACGACTTGCTCAGTAAATGTGGGAGGTGTCTATACAATATGAGAAAGGACAAAGATAACGAATCCAATTAAGATGGTATTTTACGAAGTTGAAAATCAACTTAATCGTTTTTTCTTTTTTGTTTTCTTTAAATCTCCTATTTATAACTCTTAAATGTATGAAAATATATAACACATTAATATAATTTAATGCGCAATGTAACATATATGCAACTAAATAATTTTCTGTTAAATTGTTAACCAAAAGTAATTATGACAATGTAGTATTTTCTCTTTTATATCTATTATCTCATAGACAATTTTTTTTCGAAAATATTTGATAAATCATACATTAAATCGTATTTTCAAGAATTCACATTGGAATTCGATAAATTGAATTTTTCTTTAATCATAGATTTGAAATAATTAAAAACCGATGAAATATATATCACATGGAAGAAAAAAATATTTGATATAGGTACGATATTAAAGAAAGATTTGATTTGTTAAAGTGAAAGATTGCTATTCGTTAAATGTTAAATAAATTTTAAAAATTATATTAAAAGAAAATAAAAAAGTTTTTAGAACTCATTTTGCTGAAGAAGCTTTCATTTTTGAATACTTCGTTTTCATGAAGCTTGGCACGATTTGGAAAGAAAACAAAGTACTTGATCCACGTTGTACGTTTTAGAATCGGTGCCAAGGTAGCGGAAGCTGTAGAAAAGCTATACATGCCGTACTCGTCCGTTGAGATTCTAATGACGATTATCGTTGAAATAAGCTCGAATCCCTCCACGTTTAACTAACGCGTCATCAACTGTATTTAAAAATATCGTTGTGACTCTCAGGAGAGACATTGGATGGAGGGGGCGCCGACGAAAGTTCAAATTTCTTAGTTCTTTGTTGTGTCCGCGTAATACGTTTATTTGGATTCTCGGGGGCATCGCTTCGAAGTCTCGCTTTCGAGACGTTAAAAGAGATTTCTTTGACATTTTTCGCCATTGCAATATATCTCGATGATATTATTTTACATCGATATGATTCATTTATTCGTTGTCGTTTTAACACGTCATTTTAAATACGATATTATACAAAATAAATTTAATATTCTTTTCCTTTCTTTCTTTTATTTTTTCTTTTTTTCTTCCAAATGAAAAATATAATTTTAACCACATAAATTCAATGATATTTTCAGACAAATTTAATAAAAAATATGATACGCAGAGATATTGAAAAAGCAGTAACACAGTGAGATAAAATTTTACGTACATATAGATATAGCATATACATATATATCTATATGTGTATATATGTACATGTACGTCGATATTTATCGACATTTATTCCGTATAAAAATCTTATAGATTACATCGTATCGTTGTTTATTAACTAATCAGATATTATCGAGATTGAATAATCGAATTATCCTTTTGATAATATTGTTAAGGATATTAAGGAACTTTAATATTAATATAATAAAAACGATTTCCGAAATATTACAAAATTTAGAAAATTTTGTATAATCAGACTATTCTACATAGTATCGACAACGACGTTGGAATAAATATATCTACATATGTAAGTACGTATGTTATATGTGAGACGCACCGATGCGAATCAACTTTCCACGTTCTAGATGTTTCACTCTTCACGTTCTAATTAGACGATGCGTCGAGCGGCTTCCGCTTCTACGTCAAAGAGTCGCCTTTGTTGAGTGCTTTCGTCGTAAATAAATATAATGTTGATTACAAAGACGAGAACGGAATTAATATGTAAGCGTTTATCACGGAACAAGGGTCACCTTTTCTTTTCTCCGAATGTTTTTTTTTTTAAACTCGGAAATTAATCATTATCATTTTGAAAATTTCTTTATTAAATCAATATCAATTTATTTACCCTTAATTATTAATAATAAATATAAATAATTAAGGGTAAATAGATTTATACGTTGTAACAAGTACATACATTCGTATAAAAAGAAAATAATTAATATATATTTTTATACATTTATATTTTTATGTATACAAATTCTCAATAAGGTGCTAAAATAATAAAAGTTCTATTATTATGTGATTTTTTGTTTTTATCAATGTTTTGTTTGTAATTAAAACTCGCTGCTTCATTATGCTCAATCAATATTCATTCTTGTAGTTCGTTTTTTTTTTCTTTTTCCTCAAACTTTTCAATATGTTCATTAGGAGTTTGGAATTCATCGGCGCCAAAAGTTCAACGCAGAGGCGCTTATCTGTATGTTCTCCTCCGCAAGATTCAGAAAATGCGTGGGACGTGACTCATGAAAGTAGTCGTGAATGCCAGAAAGGACCATGGTTCTCGTTCGAGGCACGCTATCTCGAGTTGCTTCTCGCTCGTCTCACTTCCTGGTTGATTAGAGTCGACGTTGGACGACAGTTCGACGCAGCATCAGTGTTCTACGAAAAGAGCATGCATCATCCCGTAACAGCACTCTCTACCGACAACGACCACAATGCTGTGTGAAAGAAAAAAGTAAAGAAAGAAAGAAAGAAATGAAAAAGAAGAGAAAAAAAAAAGAAAGGGAACAAAAGAAAAAAGAGAAATCAAGACCGTTTCTCGATAGTCTTACGGCGGATGTTTGACTCATCATTATACTTTATCGAAGCATTAATAATCTCAAACCTTTTTAGAATTTACCGCGTTATTCCCGTTAATTTTATTCTTTCGATAGTTCGATTATAAGTTTCGACTTTTCGGTAATTTACTATTTTTCTTTTTACTCTTTCTCTTTATTTCAACGATGAGAAATATTGTTATTAACTTTTGAATTAATTAAAAGTCAGTTTCCTGCATTTGTATCGGGAACGCGTTAAGAGAAAGAGAAAGAAAAAGAGATAGAGAAAGAGAGTGAGTGAGAGAGAGAGAGAGAGAGAGAGAGAAAGAGAGAGACGAATTCCCGCTGAACGGGTCTACTTTCACGAATCGATCCATCGAATTTTTCGTTCCGCAAGATTTTACGAAAGCGTCCGACTTTCCTCGTCACGGCCTATCGAGGAAATCTAGTTAGTTTGCATGTTTCTCTGGAGGATTCGGAGATTAAAAAAATGTTTGCTTTTCGATCATTTCCTTATACATTTGTATATATCTCACTTGAAAGAAACATATGTCGAAAATGAACCAATTGTTTTTGCATTTCGTTTATCACATTTATTTTTAGAAGCTTAGAAATCTTCATGAATGTGTAAAAAGGAATGAAAATTAACAAGAAGATAATTTATGTTTCGAATAGATGATCAATTGTTCATTTCTCGAGAAAAATAATTTAACTCAATATTCATATATATATATATATATATGAATAAGATACACGATTAAGTATCCGTATAGTTAAATTGTGTGTGTGTGTATATATATATACACACACATCACATATAGGTAAATAAATCAGCAACGGTATAAAGATTTCGTGTTTTAGCGTAAAGCAGTATGGCTAAACCGGAAATTCGATATCACACCGAGCTTGTAACTTTAAGCCAAGTACTCTGTTTATGATATGTATTTGTACATGATTTATAGAGAAAATTGCTAAGCATCATATATATATGTAATATATATATATACTATATATTACATGGTTATATTTTCTATGACTCTCCTATATACTCCTCTTCATCTGATCTTTTTTTGAATATAAATTCTGCTTTAAATAAGAAAATAACAAAATTTAATAATAAAGTAGATATATGTATATATATACATATATGATAATTAAAAAAAATATATTCATATATTTGACATATTAAACATATTTCATATGTATTTGATTAGAGAATATATTATGTACACATATTTATTTAACATAATTTACAAACAGAGATACCTATGTGTATTCAAAAACTTTACATAAAATATATGTAAAATGTATACATATATATGTATATATATATTTTTTTTCGTTTTTAGTTTTTATTCAAATTTCGTCCTCAATCATAACTAATCACACATTTATGCGGGAAAATTTAACAATTTGAATTCGGTTCATCGTTTCTCCCGATAAAGCGACGTTCTCAGTGTAGACATCTAATTAAATAAAAGCCGTGACTGCTCTCGTTCGTATCGTGGCCTCGCGAAGGAGCTCTCACGATCCGATTGCACCGACCAACGGCCTGGAATTCGTCTGAATTGAAGTATAAAGAGAGCGCGAGAGAAGTCAAACGTGTTCATGAATCGTCAGACAGTTGCGAGAAATTTTCTACAATCTGATTATTTTTGTTCTTACTCAAAAATTCATGGAATATTATTTAATTTGAAATAAAATTTATATAACTTTCAAAAGTATCCGTATATTTTTTTCGTTCGCTATATGTATATACAAATATCAACCCGTTCATATTTTGAATGATAATTAACATATTAAATAAAATTTAATATCTATTAATTAAAATTAAGTAATTAAATAATTTTTGATTATTATTCCTCTAATTACAAACTCTATTATTTCAATAATTAATAATTTAATCAATAATAATCATTTTAATTAATTTGTCAAGAATATGACATTTAAAGAATATCTTGTTGATCAAACCGAAGTTGAAAGAAGAATAGTTAATCTTCAAATTGCAGTCGAACTAGCGCGAGAAGTTTCTAGAGTTTAAACTCGTTCAAAATGTATGATCGAGTTAATCAACCGTGTGCGTTCTACACATATATATATATATATATATAATAGGGTTGCAAATTCCATGTCTCTTTAATACGTTTAGTTCACGACGTATTAATGTATGTATACATTATCGTTCGTATCATCGTGTCGATAATAATGCCGATATTCTTCCTTGGAGGAGTTGATACGAATATATATGTACATACATATACATATATATATATATATATATATATGTATGGCTGACTTTTACGTGACGTTATCGTACGAATCGCATAGTTGTGCGATTACGTGATCACGGATATATCATATATTGTGTTTGCGATTGTCTACGTAGCGCGCTCCAAAGATGATATCGCTAAGCATGACTATGCACAGTATTATAATTTTTGAATAAGTATCATCGAGAAGTTTCGATGACTTTAAATGTTCAAAGTAGTACGTATGCATCTATACTATCTTTATTTATCTCAAAAAATGGGAACAATCTCGTGCGGGACTACCAAAACAATTATTTTGCAGATTTGTTTAGTATGAAGGATCAGATCATATAGTGACAATTTTTTTATTGAAGATCAAGAAACAGGAGAAATTTCAAAGTCAAATTCATTTTTTTTAATGGCACTATATATTTTCCTTTTATAGTTAGACGAATTTAACAATGTACATTATGAGGTAATTTATTATTGTAAAATGTTTCAAAGTATATTATAAACTTATAAGTTCTTAAAAAATATAATCTTGTATCATTTATAATATAAATCATCATATGAATGCGGGCTATTAGCCTGCATGTTGTAAACAAAGGACGACCTGTTTAAGAAATCAATTTCGTTTATTCAGATCGGTAATTTAGCATAAAGGTTCGTCCCTTATTTATAGCAGTATTATATTGTATTATATTGCATTATATTGTATTATGTCGTATTATACTGTATTAAATAATGTATTATAATATAGCATAATTTATATGATAAAATAAATATTCGTATAATTATTAAGTATGTACTATATATTACTAATATAATAAAAATAAAAAAGTTTAATATGAAAAGAAATCCAATGTATTCTAAATCCTACCATTATTTTTTATCCTATCATTATTCTCATTTTATTCAAAAAATTGACACACCCACTTCAAATTCTACACAAAGCGAAAATTTTTCCCGCAAATCGAGATTTGTATCCGGACCACATGACGAACAAAGAAGTGACACGTAAAATTCTTTCACCTTCTAATAAGTTATACTAATTTGTTTAAAATTTCAAATTCCAGACAGATAGGACATATTTCTCGTAAATCGAGGCTTGTATCAGGATCGCATAATGTGCGAAGAAATCGCTCCACTTCCTGGTAAGTTATTCTTTCCTGTTTAAAATTTTAAATGGCACCTAAAATATGATATCTCCCATTTCATGTGATCCTTATACGAAATTTGATTTGCTGGAGAAAATTTTGACTTTGAAATAAATAAGTTAATTTTTTGGATAAGGAGAATGATGATATAATTTAATGAAGAACACGTTGGATTTCTTTTATGTTAATCATTTTTATTTTCATTTTTATTAGTAATATATAGCAAATACGTTGTATTTAACACTTATATTTATGAAATCTATACTTTATCATATAAATTGTGTTATAAGTATAATACAATTTATTTTACGATATAATATAATATAATATGATATAATACTGCTGTAAACGAAAGATAAACTTTTATGTTTTTGAAATTACCGACCTAAGTAAATGAAATTGGTTTTTGTAAGTAATTTGGCCTAATTTTATGTATTTGGCCTTTACAACATGCAGCCTAACAGCCAACAATTTGTTACTATAATTCTTAAGAATTCACAAGTTTATAATATAATTTATAACATTTTATAATAATAAATTACTATTTATCGGTTTTAAAAGTTACATGACGATATAAACGATTAATTTTTTTTTTAATTTATAATTAATAATTTGCAAAATTTGTGATTCATCATTTTTAAAATCCGAATAATTGGCAATTTATTGTATATGTCTTATACGTCTTATAAAAAGAGTTGAGGGACATTGAGGAGGAAAAGTCTCGTGGTCCAAGGACCGTTTCAAGGGTGAATGAAGAGGCTTAAGTTCGAATGACAAAAGTCGTGCCACTCCGCCAGTATTCTTCTCTCCCACTACCTTCTTGTCTCTTCTCCTTCATTCGCTTCTACGTGACTGTTTATCTATCCGCAATGTGAGCTCGTACCCTTCGTTTTACTATCATCTTCAGGTCTGATATTTTTCCCACTCCAACTATTTCTCTTCGGCTTCGAAGGCTGCCCTAAAAGAAACATCTGCATCCATGCAAGATGATCGTAGATTCGAACGGACGGACGGACCGACCCTTCTAACAACCAAAAATAGAAACTATTATGGCAGAGCATCTGCCATCGACAGAGAGAAGAGGGTGCAAGAAAAAGAGAAAAATGGCCTTCAATGAAATACGGAATGGTGTGTGCTTATTCTCTTACGAAACAGAAATGATTCTGAAATAATGCCAATAACATTGACATGAGTTTTATAATTATAGTGTAACATCAATCTTGTTTGGTTTCTTGATCGAGCAAATTTCAAACTTAAACAGATTGTTTGATATTAATGATGGTTTTGATATATATATATATATATATATACTCATCTAGTACGAAAAGAAATTCATTATTAACCAACTCATTCATTATTAAACGTTTATTATTTTTGACCAATCTGTATATTTAGCAATAAAAATGATTGGTTTCAATTGATTTTTTCTAAATATGTATTCATCGAAACTTTTGGTAGTTCTTGTTTTATAATAAAAATTATTATTGTTTTATAATAAAAAAAGTTCTTGTTTTATAATAAAAATTGTGTTAACATATGTATATAAATATATATATATATATATATACATAATTATTTATTTAATTATAATTTCCTTATAATAACAATCTTATTTATTACATTTATTATAGAATTATATTTATTATAGCCAGACTAACATATAACTTCTTAAATTCGTATTCTTAACTTCATGATTCTATAATATAACTAATTATAAAAATATTTATGCTCTGATTACATAGGACATAAACATTAAAAAATCGAACACGTTTAATTCCTGTACACATGTTCAAAGCGGAAATCAGACATTTGGCTTCATCCAGTCAAGTTGATTCATTTCCATCTTGCTTGTATTTACAATTGTATTAAGAATGGATCGTATCGTGTTATACGTTAGTAGTTTATACAACGAATGGTTTTCCAAGCACGTAATGCGTACTTTATGAAAGGGAACTGATCGATACTCCACTATGTTCGTATTGCATGCAGGTAAACCGTTACCCGATCGCGATCGATGTCTTGGTATGTGCAACATAGTTTCATTTGCATAGGACTGCAATGTATTCATACTTTCATACGAATTATTGTTGTCGTCGTCGTCGTCGTCGTCGTCGTCGTCGTCGTCGTCGTCGTCGTTGTCGTCGTCGTTGTTGTCGTTGTCGTCGTCGTTGTTATCGTCCTATCATTATTGTACCATAGGCGTTGATTATCAAAACAGGAAAACAAAAAAAAAGGATATAACAATAAGAGGAAATGGAATTGGTAGATTTAAAGGAAAAAGCTTCGAAGAGCTTATTTAATTAAATTCTATTTCATTCGGTAATTGGCTCAAATATAAACACGATTTTACATTGAATCGTTCGTCTTATCGTTGGTGATGATTGAAAAAAAAAATTTTTATCTTTATTTTTCTTTCTTTCTTTCTTTCTTTCTTTTTGTCTTTCTTTCATTTTTATTTTTATTTCTTTTTTTTTCTTACCAAGTTATTAATTTTATACAAAGAGGAAATCATTTTATTCTTTCATTTGAATACTTAGAATATACGATTACGTAGTGCCACATGGAAATTCATTCATTTGACGCCCAACACGCGTACACTTGTGAACGTATATCGTAAAACATCCATAAAAGGTAACGTGTGGAGAGGAAAGGGAGGTGCATCATTCACGAGCTGTCCTTATCTGTAAGGCTGAGTACTACAAAGCTCGTTAGGATACGATAAACACCGGAAGCTAAACAGATCTGTCTGTATAGGCCATGGATTCTTGTCACGCATTCTCCATACATATTTCCATTAGGCTGTTACATACTCGCGTGGCTCACAGGATGCAACATGTTTATAAAATATATTATTTTCAAAATGTAAAGAAACTGTCTTTCCAATCGGATAATATACAACACGTGTAATCGTATCGATTTAATTAAACGTTTACTATTTAGACATCTGATTTGACAAGAACTATTATACTCTTGTATATATAGATATTTTATAAAGAACAAAGAAGTTTTCTACGAGAGAAACAATAATTATAATTTTTTATAATAAATTCATGATAACAATGAGATTAAATCCATGACGTTGCAAAATTACAATATATATGTACTAATAAATTATAGTTTAATGTAACATATATGTAACAATAAGTTTTTCATTTTTAAAAATTACGGTAATATCGTTTTATTTTTTTCATTAAAAATTAAAAGAAAAAAAGGATTAAGATAGGATATCAGAGTGGATTTTGCGATTATTTGGAGAATCTTACTTTTTTCCTTGGCATCCAACCAAACATTCTCCAGTTTACATGTAATACAAATAGTGCCTTAACATGTCCTCATTCTGCATGCACAGGTAGCCACCTCTTTTACGTGGATCACCATGCGTGTAATTCAATTTCAGAAGGCATTGGAGCGGTCATATCTTTCCATAAGTTAACCTGCAACATATCATGCTAATAGATGACATCTTCACCTCGTTGTTCACAATACACATTATACAGTACGTAACAGCATACGTAGAAGATGGAAGAGCTTTCTCTCTCTCTCTCTCTCTCTCTCTCTCTCTCTCTCTCTCTCTCTCTCTCTCTTTCTCTCTCTTTTTCTTCAAGTAATATACGATCGAACATGCTTTCCTTCTAGTCTTATCGTAGAAGCACAGTCAAGAAGACTTCAAAGTGATGGAAATCGATTATATCGAAAGACAAACGCGCTAAGTCTGTTGCTTCATTTTCCAAATCGATTGTCAACGAGGTTCCTTGCGTTCGCAATTGTACTGTAATGTAATCAGGAAGTTTAAAATTGTAATTAGGAAATATATAAGTTGTAACTGATAAAATATATTTTTCCAAAAGTATACGTAGTTTTTATATTACGAATTTTTAGATCTAAGAAATTTTAAAAAATTATATAAAACTAACAAAATTTATTCTTTATTTAACATTATTAAATTTTTCAATGAGAAAGATTATTTCAATAGATAAACCATGAACAAAATCTATTTTTTATTTAACATTATTAAGATTTTTAATAAAAAAGATTATGTCAATGGAAACTAAACGCATTTTAATTAAATTACGTCATCATAAATTAAATAACGATATCAAGAAATATATAATACTTACTTTACGAAAGAGAAATTTAAATTAATAAAAACAGGGACTAACTGGAGTTTTTTCAATAGAAAAAATTTTCCTATGCCTTGACGTGATGTTTAATTATTTTTCCGATAATGAGTCAACGACATTGTGAGAAAAATCGATCGATTATTATCTTTATGTTTATAAATAATACTTTTATCAAATAAGTATAGCTCACGTGGGCGGTCGTTGTACTCATTGCGATGAGAATAAAAAGAAATTTCTACATTCGTGCGTAAGAGACAACGTTGTTTCAGAATTTCTTTGGTATGCGGCAGAAGGTCAAGGATCGTCTAGCCTAGCATGCCAGAGTTCAGCCGGTTATTCGCAACTTCTCATATAAGATTCGAGTATCTTTTAACTTTTAAATGTAATATGCCGATTACATTTATTTTTTTTACATTTTTACATTTCTAATTGCCATTCATTTAAATACGCACAATTATTTTGTTAGTGGGAGTTGGCGCAATCCGAGCATTGAAACAAAAAAAAAAATAAATGAGAGAAAAAAGAAAATAAAGAAAGAAAAAAATGGGGCCAAATGTCTACATAAACCGTCATAAAATTCCGATTGATTCTGAACTCAACAAACGACATTTGATTTATAGATAAAATACTTCGATCAATTTGATCTATCTTATTATTTTTAAATTGCAATCACACAAGCAACCATAACGTTATTGATTTAAATATGCAGATTTATATATTAGGCCTTAGAAGGTCAATCGTGATAACGTCATATGAATTATCATCATTTTTGTAACAGATAGATAACAATAACTTTCATAAGATCAATCAATCTTTTCTTCTCTATAACATTTTCACGTCAGTAGATCTTTGAAAAGACACTGTATCCATCGAATCGTTCAGTACCTACCCTAAGAAATTCTATTATACGTGAAAAAGAGATTGAAGAATCTAAGAGTATTTAGGTAGCCATCTTTCTTGTGGTTGATCGCCCAAGTGCTCTCCTAAGCTAGCACCTTGTGTATACGAGAGGAGGTCAAGGATTCGTGACACGTTTTTTCATCCGCGATTCCACATTCCGTACTGCACACACCGGTGGCCGTTACGATATAACGGCCTTCCTCGTTGCTCAACTATGGCCGCGTTTCAGCTAATACTCTTGACGAGTCTCCTTGTTACGTAAAAAGGATGTGATAAGTATACGTACATATATATATATATATATATATATATATATATATATACTTCATTAACTATCCTTTTTTTAAATCTTTCAGTTATTTCTTAAAGAAAATTATAAAAAAAAAATCAATGAATTGTTATACATTGTGAGAAAAGCATAAATTTGATGATAGACCAAAAAAAAGATAACTTTGAAATCGGAAGAGATCGAGGAAGAAGAAAAAGCTTTTAACAGCCCCTCGTAAAATTATTCTGAAAGAGACAGAAAGAGAAAGAGAGAAAGAGAGAGAGAGAGAGAGAGAGAGAGAGGGAAAGAGAGAGAAGGAGAATCATTATTGCAACTTGAAGGTCGAGGTATGACTATTTCTCGAATAATCGAATATCGCCAGACGTACCGATTCTTCGTAAAGCATTGAACTATATTTAACTGTTCAATATATAATCAGTGTTCGATAATAAACTAAAGCGCTATAGTACATTGAGGTTTCGATGTTATCATTCACTTCGATGATACTAATCCAAACTTATTAATGCATCTCGACGACGCTATCACGTATAGTAACATAGCTAATGCAATTCTGTTGTAATTAAATTTGGTTGGTCTAATACAGCTCGATAGTATGTAATTAGAAGTGATATTGATTGAGCAATCGATACATCTCACACGATAATCAAATAATTCTCGTACAACTACGATGTTTCATTGGTTTCCCATTAATCTAATTACTCATTTCTATTATTTCTTTTTTCTTTTTTTGTTTCCTTTTATTATGAAAATACGTACATTCTTAAGAGTTCTATTATAGTTCATTAACTAGTCGGAGTAAATCGTGCAAGGTATTTCACGTAGAATCATAAAACGAGAAACTATCGATTCCGAGAATATTACATTGGTATAACAACAACTTGCATATTCAACGGGCTATGAAACGTCCTTCTACGCTGGCTTAACGACTTTTGCACTTCGTGCTCTCTGAGTGACTAATAATAAGATCTTTCGAAGAAGATCCACAGATAGAAAGAATCGAAGGACATATTATGCATTTTGTCTAAATTTGTCGATACTCTAATCTAAATAAGAAATAATAGAAAGAGAGAGAGAGAGAGAGAGAGAGAGAGAGAGAGAGAAATTTTATTCTCTAAATCGATAATAAATAAAGACGAATGTTTATCATGTCCCATCCATTTTTATACGAGAAACTCAATATTTTTTATAATTTTAGAATTCCCTTGACTCAAATTATCGTAGTTTACAAAGTACAGTTAGAACGTTAAAATCAAAAATAATCAGTTCTTGACTCGATAATAACAGAATTCTTAGCGAATCACTTGAAAATTCCGAGGGTCGTCAACGAACATTAAGCGTGCAAATTCTCATAGGCGCAGTTTACTTTTATAGATAGGTAGAAAGCGTATAAAATTACAGGAAGCATCAACGACTGACTGGTTTTACGAGAAAGAGAGAGAAAGAAAGAATAAGAGAGGAGAGAGAGAGAGAGAGAGAAGATAGATGAGAAGGATAGGAAAGGGTGTTCATGGGCAGTCGACTTCTCAAAAAAAAAATTCAACGTCCGCATCTCTCTTTTTTTTTTATGCATCATACATATTTAACATTATTATTCCCCAAACTAAACTCCTTCAGTCGAAATTGCGTAATAGCAAGTTAACGAGCCATAAAGCAGATACGAGTACGAAGCTATATAAGTATGCTTTGTTGTCTCTCTTATCTATTAACAATTACCGCAACGACAAGTATTAGCAAGAATTATTATTATTTGACATACGTATTTGCAATCAGCGTAACCTTTTTTATTATTATTATGCGCATGAATTTATAAATAGGTCGAAACAATAATCCACTACATGTTCGGTCGCAAATTTGATTAGCCTCATATATGAGAGTTGAATTAAATTGACGAAAACTTTTTCATTCCAATCTCGTGAAAGAAACGATATTAGATATTAATCAAGATAAATTTTCGAACGCATGATTTTACCGATCTATTTTTATATTATAAAATCGATATATTTTTAATGAGTCCTATAATGAGAGAATGAGGAATAATAACAAATAAAATTTGTTTATTACATGCATATGCATCTATTATCGTTTACATGAAACGAAAAAAATATGCGTAAAATCAAATTTCTTTTTTTAAAGAGGAAAAAAGAGAAAAAAATATTAACGATAATCGTTGTACGACTTAAAAGGAAACGGGTAGTCATAAAATCGGCGCGAACCAATTTCGTTGCGACATACATATGTGATGAATTGACACCTGCATGATTCCATGTTTATACATTTGTGTGTGTGTGTGTACGTATACGTAAGTATCGTGTACTTTCTAGTTAATTATCGTAACGTGCCGTGAGCGAACAGCTGTTTGGCGTATACCTACGTTACACACGTGGTAGTGCAAAATTCTGATATATCGCATTTTGTCGAATATTTTAAATGTAAATCGTACTCATTCTTTTCGAAGTGCGTATTTAAAAAAAAAATCGAAATTATTATAAAAACATTTTCATTGCGTGAACATTAACGACATTCTATTTGATTTCATCAAGATGATCTATATATTCGATAATAGTTCTAACGGTCTGGAAAAATAAAGTCGAACTCGAAGAGAAATGCGGGTATGCTGGAAAGTAAAAAGAGCTTACTAAGAAGGCATATAATTTCGAAACAAAAAATTCTATATTTGTTTTTTGTCGACGACGCTTTATCAGACACGTGGGCGTTTTTTCGGAAAAGAATTTGAAAACTATATCGAAAGTATGTAAGTTAACATCATACAACGAAAATAGATCGATTTCTTTATTATACGTGACAATGAGATTCACTTAAGAACGATTGAAATTTGAAAGAAAACATTTGTTCGAGATTATTGGTAAAATTGAATCGAGATTAAGCTTAATAATGTAACATAAATTGTTAATACGGAAGATATTTGTTGATAGTTTTAAAAAGAAAAGAGAAACGAAGAGTTGTAAAATGTCTAAAAGAGTTCGTTTGCCGGCATCTTTCATCTCTCATTATTCTTCTACCGCCTTTTTTCGAAACTATAACTTTCAATCAGTTAGTGGGGAATGTGAGTGAAGTGTAAACGCGGCATAAGGCAGTTACGAAGCTCTCAGTCGTGTTCGGTACAGCTGCACTCATCGCGCAACGCGACCTTTCCCGTACAAACACCCAACGAGAATTGTTGCCAACTTAAGGCGAATAGAGAGAAATAATATAAGAGAAAGAGACAAAAAGATAGAGCGAGTATACCCCAACTGCGTACTCCCCACGCGAAAAACGGGCGGACGAAGCCCTGCCGTGGACCACCCACGCGTCGTTGTTACACCTACACATATGTCTATCCCGATTCGATATGTATTCCCGAGCGTATACTCCTTTAAGCGTTTCTTCTATGCGATTTTTCCATTCTCTCGTAGATCGGAATAAAATGCTGCACAGTCACATATGTGACGTCCCATGCGATCGCTCTCCTACTATTTTACATTATCTCGTTAATTTGCATCGGTACAAGGCATTTACATGTTTTCAGTAACGTAATATTGTTATATATTTTTTTTGAATAACATTGCGGTTTTATCTTTTCCTTTTTTTTTCTTTGAAAAATTTGAAAAAAAAAAAAAAAAGAAGAAACTTCTCGGAACAGTACCATTTCTTTATTGTATTTATCTCGAAATAAAAATAGAATATATTCTAAAATCCAAAAATAATTCTTTCAATAAAGATCATAATTAATACTTCAGTAAATTAGTTTCGAATTACACCAAAGAGTCGAGAAGAAAAAATCATAACGCGGAACACAAAAGACAATTCGCGTGCACGGTCTAGTGGGAAGAAGAAACAAGTGAGCCGGGTACAGGAATAAACTCGTACGGCCCTGGCATTCGGTATCGTTCGGGCCGTAGGAAGGCGACCGTTCGGTTGGTAGCAGTGGCGCCGTGCCAGTCGGTGCATCGTGCGGCGCGAGCAGTCGAGCCTGGCGAGGTCGTCTCTCGCGTCGCCTTTCTCGTGTCTCTCTCTCTCTTGCTCGGTGGTCACACAACTACACAACGTTCTTCGCGTAGAACGCATAATACTTGAAACTTGTAATTCTACTAGTGAGAAAACAGTTGAAAGAGAAGTTCCAAATTTTTTCGAAGAGGAAGAAGAAAAAAACAGAAAAGAAAAAAAGAAAGAGGGAAAATCATATATATATACAATATATATATACATATACATCATGTATGTATATATATATACATGTACGCATACATATAGGTAAAAAGAAAGAGATAGAGGTAGATAGAGAGAAAGAGAAAGAACTCGGGAAAAGTCGTGAGTGGTTCGTGCGTTCGAAATGTACGTGGTGTGAGGCTATGAAGAAGAAACGAGGATCAGTGTTGGAAGAAGTCACCGTTGTCGTTGTTGGGCGTAGCCGGGCGTCGCGCGAAATTGCTTGAAAGCGGCCTCTCCTACGCTCTCAGTGCGTGACAGTACTGGAGCTCTCTGCCATTGGAAAAGGATATGTATCCATCTCTCTTTCACTCGCAACATCGTTACTACAAGCAATACTACTACTATTCATTGGTATCAACTAATATACTCGGATTCTACTTTACCGTCCCTATCTAAAGAGAGACAGACACTGTCGTGGAAGTTTGAGTAAAAAAGTTATACAAGAAATAGTGATCGAAGATTATTATGCCTACGGTGTGATTGTAGCACAAATTTCGGATTCTCGAAAGCGAGGTGAGTTCTTCACCGTCGCCACATCATCGTCATCATTAATGTCGCACCCCATCGTAATGATCATCGACGTTTGTCCGTGTGACATATGTATGTGCGCGCAGCGTGCGAGCTTGCTATATGTTTAGTGAAAGAGACAGAATGAAACATGAATAGAGAAAGGCGCTATCCTTGTTTTATCTGTGAGTAGTATATAAAAAGAAGAAACAAAATACAAGAGAGGTAGAGATTTCACGAATATCTTAGAGAACCCCGTTCTCTGCGATGTGTGAAAGCAGTGTATTCCTTGTGTCGATTTACACACTCATACATAAACATACACACATGATATATACACACGAGTACGCGTATCACTCTTATATATATACTCGACCGAGCTTCGTAACTTATGTTATTTTGACGAATTGGTATACGTTGGCTCTTTTCTAAAAAATATACTTATATTAATATTAATAATAATAATTATAATAATAATAATAATAATTATTATTATTATTATTATATTATTATATTATATCAAAAAATATAGAATGATTCTTTTTTTTTTAATCGGAGAAAAAAGATAGGGAAACGAATTCGTGAAAATATTTTTCTTCATATACGATTCGTTTAACAGACAGATAGCTCGTAGAACGGTCGATGATACTCCTGTGTTCGTGCAATTCGGAGTTAGCGATAACGCGTGCGGTATTGTTTCGTGTCGAGAGATATACGAATGGTAGAAAAGAGATGGGTAGACAGAGAGAGAGAGAGTGTGTGTAGCTGTCATTGTCAAAGTATAGTACTGGTCCCTTCCTACTTCTGCTACTTCTGATGGTAGGGTGGAAAAAGTAGGGGAAAGAGAAATGGCCTGACTTTGAAAACATACGTACTTTTGCTTTTAAAAGTATATTGAGAGTACATATAGGTAAGCCGATAAAAGAAAGAAATTCCTTTTATCGAAGTCGTTTCTTCATCTCTTTCTCTTTTTCTCTTACAAGTTAAATGCAAAGTGAGAGAAACCAGGATGTGTAATACATAGTATGCGTTATACATATGTAGTCCTTGGTTTTGGCTGCCATCGTCGACTTTCTCGAATCGATTTGAACGCGATATATGAGGATACGAAAATTTTAGCCGCGTTCTTTCGAAATTCGTGAAATTCGACGAAATTATTATTTCTTTATTGAAACTTTTTTAATGATAAGGAAATATAGATTAACGATTATAATAAATTCTTATTATTGAATTTCATTCGATCATTAATAGATGTTATTTGGTTTACATTATGTTACGAAATTATAAGGGAAAAAAAAAAAGAAAGAAAAAAAAAACAAGAAGGAAAAAAAACAGAACGTACGTTGGTTCCCCCCTTGGCTCCCTTGGCTCTTTGCCAGCTATTTAGAATGACCAGCGAAAATGCGAACGAGGAAGGATTAAATGGGGAGAAGTTAGTCACGTGAGAAACTTCAGTTTGTTCTGTATCGTTTATCTTTCTTCTATATTCCTCGGATAAAAAGTATAGATCCTATTAAAGTGTTTTTTTCTCTAATGTGCGTGCATAACGCATATTTCCGTTTTAGTATACTTCGTCTTTCAATGCCATCGCACATGGATTTATATGACGTCAGCTTTGACGTAAACTTGTAAAGGGTTGAAAAAGTCTAATAGAGGGGATGTATCTTTTAAGATCCTGCATGCGGTAAAGCGCGCTCCGTCTGCATCCGGGATTAATGTTGATTATATATTGAGCTAAAGGAAACGGTTTAGTTTCAATATTTTCGTTTCTCTTCTTTTTCTTTTTATTATTTTTTTATTTTGTTCTCTCTTTTATTTTTTTTCTTTTATTTATTTATTTTTTTTTTCGATCATCGATTCATTTAAAATTCTTTTTAAGCGGATCATTGGTTTAAAATCGTTCATTTAATGGAAATAAATCGATAGATGAATCATGTCAATATTTTCAAGTAGATAACGCAAAGATAATTTCATTGATTATCACGTTGTCGAGAAGATCGTAACAATTCTGTCGTATGAAACTTATAAAAAAAAAAAGAAAAAATAATTCATTTGTATAAATAAGAGCGTTTTTATCGCTTTCTAATCATGAACAAGCTTCGAAAGAAATTGAGAGAGAAATAATATGCCGAATGTTTCGTTTCGAAGTGCAACTGCTTAATTTATTTCTTTTTTTCTTTTTTTCTTTTTTTCTGTTTTAACAATAATATTTTTATAAATACGAAAAGGAATTTCATCAAATGCGGAAAAATTGAACAATGTATATATTATCAAAACTATCACGTAAATCAACCGTCAATTATTATCCTTTAATAAAAAGTTTTCCTCAATGAGAATCGAAGGTTATGTATATTCTTTATCGATTCTCCAAGATTGTATAAACGTATAACGATATATAGTAAATTTATTTTATTTCTTGTTTTTCTTGCATAATACATATTCTATCATTTATTATACTGACCAATGAGCGATCAAACAAAGCACTGCAAATTGATTGATTAACTCTCTTTGACCAATCGGTTCTCAACCGATGATATATCAGATTTATTAATAATATACGGAAAAAAGGAATATGTGTATATGTATATTTCAAATAGCAATGTTAGAAAAGCATAAGTCGGAAAGGATTAAGATCGGACTTTATTTTCTACGCTTGAAAGGTCTAGAGAAGAAGGTACGATGTACGTTAGCCGACAGACGAATTCCATGAAATCAGAAGAGTCGATCGGGTGGAGTTCTCACGGGAATAGGAAGGGAAGAGTTTCATGGAGAATCACGAGCCCTTAAGACGCCGGTGAAGGCGGCCCTTCGTTCTCTCACTGTGCTGCTTTTACTCCCTGGCACACCCCAGAAACGGCACCGCGAGAGAGTCAGTCACGCGTGAACGTTGCCGGCGAAAAAGCTGTGCAAGAAAGAGACGGAATGAGCTTTGCTAGAGATAGATAGATGTGGCGAGCGAGTGAGTGAGTGAGTAAGCGAGCGAGCGAGCGAGCGAGCGAGAAAAAGAGAGAAACAGAGTGAGAGGAACCGGCCGAAGCGGCGCTCGATCTCGCTCGGCTATCCTCGACTGCCTTTACTTTTCTCATGCGAACGTTCGTTCGTTCGTTCGTCTGCGACGTGATGCATCGAACGTATCATCCTTTTCATTTTGATTTTATCTCGTATTTCAATCGTTTCATGTAATTTCTTTTGGAAAGGTCACACTCTCTCGCAGGACGTTGAAAAACTTTCATATTGTATAAGTTATATTTCCATTCAATAATATTCGATCATTTTATAAATGATAGAAAAAAAAAAGAGGGAGGGAATAAATATGAATTTCTAATCGTCAAAGACGAATCCATCCTTTTGTGTTTACGTTTTAAAACATACGTCCTTGGTATTAAACGATATCGAGCACGTTTCTTCAACGCATTCCCCCTCGATTGCGAAGTCTCTTTATATATCAGATTAACGCGATCGTACTCGTTTCGCGCGATAAAGTATGTCGACTCGTAAAATTGCGCGGGCAAAAAGATACCAGTTTGAAAGGTGTTTAGGCGGCGTAAACTTTAAACGTTCGCACGTTCACGTCCTAATTTCAAGAATCGTAGGTGGTTTGTACAAGTGTTTTATCATATATCACGGTTTTATTCGTACATACATATAAAGATTGAATTATGCGTCCTTTTGACTTGAATGGACCTCGTGATTATGATCATGTGGTTAAGTCGAGTCAATCGGATATACATACGCTTAGGTTACGTGTTTTGTCAGGAATGTGTTCCCTGTAATTCGGAGAATATAGCTTATCAATATCTGTGAATTAGACTTAAATACATCAATACATATATCGATGTATACATATATATATATATGTGTGTGTGTGTGTGTATATATATATATACATATATATATACTATACATATTCATTATTTTCTATTCATTTCGTTATGACTAAATATTTATAATAGATAATAGATAGTTTCTTCATTATCCTTTACATATGTAATAATAATGTGACTAAATACGACCCAAAGAAGTATTATTATCATTTTAAAAGTTAATCACAACTCATAAAAGTATATTATTTTCCATGATTTAATATATACGTAAATTATTTTCTTATCACGAATGCTAACAGCTTTACTACTACCATTCTTCTTATCGATTTGGTCGTATTTTAAATATCATTCAAAGACTGTATTACAATGATAAATGTTGTTAAAATAAGCAAAACAGAAATTCACGCGAGTGACATTCATTCGGATCGAAATACATGCTAGAGATCAAAGTGCGCATGCATGAAGCGAAGCACACGATGCTTATTTTTTTTCTCTCTTTCTCTTTCTTTATACCAATCACGTACCACAATCATGATTGACGCTAATTCGTCGGGATCGAACTTTTGTCAATCAAGGAACACAAAATGAGAATTACGCTGCCCATGTCCTCCAGACTGATTTCTCGCTCTTTTTTTTTTTTTTTTTTTTTCATTCTCTCTCCCCATCTCTCTTTTTTCATCGTCCCTGCCTTCTTCCGCCGGAAAGGACGATATTCCGTGAGAAATCGCCGAGGTTCTTTGCAGTCTCTCACGCTTTGTTTCTCTTGCTCTTGATTCGAGATATCGCGAGATCGAGATCAACTTTTCCTATCTTGTTAACTAATAATTTTCTCGAGAAACATGATTACTTTTTTTTTTTTTTTTTTTTTTTTTATAAATCTGTTTTACACGAGAAACGATGGTTGATCGATTTTTTTCTTGTTTTTTTTTTCTGGTTTTCCCGTTCTTTTCTTTTTTCTCTCTTTTTTTTTTTCTTTTTTCTTTTTTCTTTTTTTTTTTCAAAAGAACCGTTCACAAGTCGTAATTGACAGATTTTTCGACTTTGTGAAGTTTTTAAAAATTTACTATACCATAGTATTTGATCGATACTTAATTTTTTATATTTAAAATAACTTTTCTTCGTAATTACTTTAAACACTATCAAATAACAAAGCTTTGCATGTTCGCTTAATAAATAATTTACTACTTAATTATATATATATATATATATATATATATATATATATATATATATATATATATATAAAACAACTATGTATCATATATAAAAAATAACTCTGATTACTATATATAGTAAAATAAAGTTGTATTACTTAATTATTAATTATTATTCATTTAAAGTTATAACAATTTTATGTTACAAATGTAACATAAAAGCTACAATTGTAATAATACATTCTACAATATACATTTAAAACATATATTTTATAAAAAAATATTAAACAACAATATATATAAATTTATAAATTTTCTCTACTATTTATTATACGGAGTTAATCACTTTGACAAATGAACGGTTCATTATGACAATTATTTAAGAATTCTAAATTATTTACAATCAATTTTCACACACACGAGGAACGATGATTGGTTGATTTATCTTTTCTTTTCTTTTTATTTTTTTGTTTTTGTTATCGAGTATGTGTATTCCATAGAAAAGAAGTTCAGCGAAAGGGAGAAGGAAGAAGAAGGGAACTGTAAGCAAAGTGAAACTGGTGAAAGCACATGCTCGGCTGGACGCGAACATTCGAGTTTAACACATCGTTTTCGTGAAACTCGACGCTCTTTTGCTTTTCACGGAAGAGTCTGATAGTTTTGTAAGAAACTCTACGAAACGCGTTTCTTAAGACGGTCTCAAGAAATGAACTGCTTTGTCCAATATGAAGGAATACGATGTTTTCTCTTTTTTTAAATTTACCGCATCAGAATGGATGAAGTTGAGAAGTTTACGAGAATGAGGTTAAGAAAAGGGTTACTTTTTTTTATTTCTTTTTTATTCATTTATTTTTCTTTTTTTTAGGTTATAAATCGACTTTTCACAGAGACGGATAAAAAAAGATATTATGCAATTAAATAAATATGAAATAATAGTATGAGAAAAAAAGAAATAGGAGAGATTGAGAGATCCGCTTGCATGATAACCGAATACGGATGCGTCGTATTCGGTATCATTTATATTTGTTCTGCAATACTAGATTTCAAGAATAGTATTATTCAGCCATAAAGATTACGTTAAATCATAAAATCATTACATCTAAAAAAAAATCTCTCTTACTGTGATTTTATTATGAACTTTTTTCATGTTATATACAAAAATTTACATGCAACTTTGCTTATTCATTATTCGATGAATATCATCAAGAAAAATATTTGAAGACAATCATAATGAATAAATTCTTGAAAAACCTTACGGCAAATGATGATCAAGTGTGTTAACACGCATGTGAACACAGTTAATTTGATTAAAGATTCCAAGTTCTGGCAGTTAGCCAAAATTTAAAATCTTTAATCAAATTAAGTACCAAGCGTAAGTGGATAAATTATATACTTCAGAAAATTGGTCTTATCGAGAAAAAAAGTTCATTAACTTATTTAAAGGGCTACGGGGGGTTTGTTTTCGTCATATTGATCGAAGACGACATCTGTATATTCAATTGACCTTGACAGAAGCAAATTCTCTAGAGTGCATAACAAATCTAATCGTTTTAGAATGATCGTGGGCGTCACTCGTTCGAAGAATTTTATCTAATTTTTTTTTACGATTAATTAATATTGAAATCTAGAGAGAGAAAAAATAATTTCAAAAGTGTTGGTATTGTAGCGTGCACGAACGTATATGAACTAAAATTTATTTGATGGAAGACATCGAAGAAATGATTTAAATCATAGATCATTCCCTCGTAGAAATAGGTGTTAATTGTATGATTGAGCTCGAGGAGACAGTAAAATAGAATGAAACGTTGATTGGATCTAATCTTTAACTAACATAGAATCGACGTTTCACTTACCTACCGGAAATGGTTCTCGACTTGTGTTGAAATGTTTGGAACGATTATGTGTCTCCTTTCATTACGATAATATAATGTTCATTTTCTCTTCATCTTATTTCTTTTTCTTGGTTTTTTCTTTTCTTTTTTTTTTTTTTATCATTATTACTATTATAAGCTTTACGAAACTGTAGATTTTTTTTTGGTAACGATAACGATTCTACACAATCTCATTTTCGAAACTTCCTAATAGTCAACCAATGGTAATACGTTTCTTTTCCTTCTATTAATATCTTTTATCACGTCGCTTGTCAGTGATATATTAATTTAGATCTCTTTATGTTCTATCATTCTTCATTCATAAACATTCATAAAACCTATTTACAGGGATCTTTATGTTTCTCAATCGAATGGTTTCTAGGTTATGAGATTTATCTCTCGCGATCTTTTTCTACGCAATGTTCCTCTTTACACACACGCAAACACATTTTGTCTCGCTCATATTCCCGACTATAAATTTCTCTGGCGCGCCATTTTCAAACAAAGCTTCTACTCGACGATTGTATTCCAAAGTAATGCAATTGCTTAGGTTTTGTTTTTCTCTATTAAATGCCACGGAGATTTCACAATGGTCATGACAAATCAATTTTCATGAGAATTTTAAAATGAATACTGCGATTATTCATTACTTTGTTTTTACGATACTATAAAGTTAACGTTAGTCAAATATATCGAGGATGAAAAAAAAAAAGAAATAAAAGAAAAAGGAAAAAACTAGGATTCCACCCGACTTCAAGACAAAGATTCTCATTTGCCGACGAGTAATTTCTGTTGCTCTTTAAAAGTCTACATAAAATACGTTTCGTTTGCGACGTTTATAAGACTCGTACACGTTCGAGTTTAATTAAAATTGTGCTCTAGAAACGAAGCGTGCCTCACATTCGTCTCGCATCAACAGAACTCGTGTTTTTCCACGAGGAATCGTCTTTTCTCGGAAGATTTTCGTCGTTCGTCGAAAAGCGTCTGTACTTTCTCCGCATATTGCATGCTTCTTGAGAAATACACACGTGTGTGTATATGTATGTACATATGATGTATATATGTATGTATGCATGTGATGTATGTATGTATATATGTATACGTAGATACATATGCAAGTTGTTTAGGCATTCACTGTCAACGTTGGCAGCGAGCAAAGTGTTGCCAAGCAGCCCGTCTTCTTTCGGGTTATGTATATACATTAGAAATGTGTTACGTAAACTAACGAATGTTTCTCTTTAACACGTTTTTCAATCTGTTAAGATTAATTTCGCTGAAATTTCGATCTTGACCGATAATGATTATTAATGTTAAATAATAATATCCTCACATTCCTTATTTTCTTCCTCTTTATTGTCTTCCTCTTTTTTTATTTTTTTACAGGTGAGCTGTCAACATGAACAGCAGATGACTGTTGGCTGAGCCAGTGCTCGTTTAAGTTTAATATGAGCGAAGTCGTAGCCGTAACAGTGCCTACTGGTGGATCGACGCGCCAGGAAAGCGTGGCACATATCAAAAGGCACAAATTAGCTAACTGTAATGTTCCTCTTGTTCATGGCCGACCAAATCCATCAATCAGCGCTCGCAATAGGCTGACAACTCATCAACGAAATCATAGTTTGGACTTTAGGTACATGAATTTCTCTATGTATCTTTCTTAAAATAGTGATAAAGATAATTGCGAGATCAGATAATTGGATCATGAAATTATGATGACAAGCGGGAAACTTTGAGATATTAATTATAATATTTATTATAGGTCAATGGGTATCTTACTTCCACCGGTGCCCCAAGCGGCCGCGACAACGTTAACGCTGCACCATAGAAACAGAAGCCTGGATTCGGCTTTACAACGAATCCCTGAGGTGGACGTTACTCCGAGTCCAGAATGCGAGACGAACCCTACGCCCGTAATTAAGACAACGGTGCCAACCTGCAAGGGACGTAGTCGAGAACGCGAAGATCTCGCTAGTCTTGGATCCGACGACTCTGGTATACTCTGTGGTTCCGACAGCGGTTCTAGTGACGCTGCCAACACAGCTACCAGAGAGTCAAGTGTAGATCATTTGCATAGTAGAGAAAGTCTCGATTCTACTTTGTCACAAACAGGAGATATGGATGGGATTGATGCTGTTGACGGAGAAGACAACAGTGGGGTGTCTGTATCAGTGTCCCCTGTGGAATTAGTGTTACGTAGTGAGTCCTTGCCCGAAAAGAATGGTGATCGTGAACTCTGTAAACTAAAGAATCTCGATAAAACTAATCATGAAACTGAGGAACACTCTGGTATAGTCCTTTGTCCTAAAGAACTTCAAAATCATGAATACTCATGCGAGGAACCTTGTAATAGCATATCTGAGAAAGCTATGGAGTATCAAAACTCTTCCTCCGAAGTAGCCATGGTACAAGGAGAATTGGCAGGCGCTGCGATGACTTTGTGTTGTGGCACCTCTGCACAACCTGATAAAGAAACTGTAAAAAAACAACCAGAAGTTCAAAGACAAGAGACAGTTCAGCCAAAGCCATCGGAGGGATGTTTACTCAGGTTATTCGAGAGTCAAATATTTGATATGTCTATGGCCATATCCTATCTTTTCAATTCCAAAGAACCAGGTGTTCAGAGTTATCTAGGTAAGTTTTTTAATAGAAATTCTTAATTGATATTTTCTAAATCATATAATTGCTAACTTTTTATGAGAAAATTGATATGAATTTACATACTTTTAGATAAATCTTGCATTATGGATTCTTGCATAGAAACAGAAAATTCACACATATTTAGTATATTTTTAGGTAACAAGATGTTCAGTTTTCCTGATAACGAAGTGGATTTCTATTTGCCACAATTGGTGTTAATGTATATACAACTTCATGATGTTACTGAAGTTCTTTATCCATATCTTGTCCATAGGTAAAAATATATTTTTCATGAATCTATTTGACATATCATATTCCTATTGTATTAACGTTTTTATCTTTTTTACAGATGTAGACAATCGGCCGATTTCTCGTTAAAATGTGCTTGGCTATTAGATGCATACAGCTCTGATGCTCATTTGCCATCCAAAAAGAAGTCTCATGGGACCAAATTAAAAAATCTCATTTTGTCAGATGAACTTAGGTAAGAATTTAAATAGAAAATGCTATGTATTATTAGAATATATTATAGTACATTTCTAAAATATTATAAATTCAGGCCGAAAGGAAATCTGACACGAAAGCAACGATCTTCCGCGTTGCAAGTTCCTGCTTCGCCGCCATTACCTTTAACACAGAACGTTATGTCACCTAATAAGAAAACTCACCAAAGATCTCAATCGGATGCTACTGGATTGTTCCAAACTTTACGCCGTAGTCATTCCGGTATATATAAAATTTAAATCAAGTTTATATTCAAAAAATATTAAATGAAAATTCATCTATTTGTTTTTTATAAAGGTACAATAAATAAAGTAAGCCTTGGGGACCTGAGCTCTGGTCGAGCATTTGACAATGGTTGTACCTGTTTTTATTCCTGCCAAGGTGTGGTAAATGATTTAAGAGGTCAAAAAACCGATTGCTTCTGCAATGTAAGTAAATTGGTATTTATAAAAAGCTCACTTAATTTGAATAATACATGATATTGATTATTCTTGTTTTATTTCATTATAACAGGCACCCCGTCTTGCTCCAGAACTTGAATTTATTCAAGCATTGATATCTATTGGTAAATTACTTGGGACTATTCCAACAAAGGAAAGTAAGACTGTACAGTTGGTAGCAGAACTTAACACTCTTAATTTAAATCTTCCTGCAAGGGTATGGTTGCCTTTGCATAGTACAGTACCGCATCATATTGTAAGAGTCCCTCCACAATATGCTGCTGTGCTTAATAGTAAAGATAAGGTTGATATTTTTAATTCTTATACTTCTATAAATATTTATTTCATATCATTACAGTTGTAAATTTTACTACTTCAGGCACCATATATTATTTATGTCGAAGTATTGGAAGTAGAAGATTTATATACATCACCTGTGCCGACCAAAATTATGGGAAGTTCATTAAGGCATACGAAGTCTGAAGAAAATTTAACTGGTGGTGAACAGTCTAATGTGACGTCATCATCTAATCTGGTTTCTGCTGAAATGCAGCAAAACGTAACAACAGCACTTAGACAAACTCCTGTTAAAAATATCTCTCCATATTCTGTTAAAAATACAGAAATAGCATTTAATTTTCCCGATGACGATCCAAATGATTGTTGGAGTCAAGAAGACGATGAAATCACACAACAGGTAACGTTAGTTATACATATATGCTTGTTTTCTTCATATTTCTTTATTATTCAACTTTTGTTTTCTATCTCAACAGTATTTACAATTACGTAAGCCCAGAGATAGAGATACGATATCGCAATTAAGTCAAGAATCATCTGATAGTCGAGAACCAGTTTTTGTACCTGGTGATATAAAACGTCGTCTAAGTGAAATGACTGCTACACCTAGTGCAACATTTAACCATGATCCAGAGGATCCATCAGCCGCCGTCCTCAAAGAGCCATGGGAATTAAAGCAGAAACGTATTAGAGCATCCAGTCCATATGGTCATTTAGCTTCTTGGAGACTTCTTGCCGTTATTGTAAAATGTGGGGATGATTTAAGACAAGAACTTCTTGCTTCCCAATTACTTTCAATGTTACAAAAAATTTGGCTAGATGAGAAAATTCCACTTTGGGTTCGACCATACAAGTATGATAAAAATTATTCCTATAAATATTAACTTATGTCTTTTAACAAGTTACAATTCACTGCAACTTCATATAATTTGTAGGATTTTATGTTTATCCAATGATAGTGGATTGATAGAACCAATATTGAACACAGTATCTTTACATCAAATAAAAAAGCACTGTCAGCTGACTCTTCTACAATACTTCGAACGAGAATTTGGTCCTTCAAATTCAGAAGCGTTTATCGTAGCTCAAAAGAACTTCGTGCAAAGTTGTGCTGCTTACTGTCTTATAAGTTATCTCATTCAAGTGAAGGATCGTCACAATGGAAATATTTTACTACATAGCGATGGACACCTAATACATATAGATTTTGGATTCATATTATCAACCTCACCTCGCAATTTGGGATTTGAGACCAGTCCATTTAAATTGACTCCCGAATTTGTTGAAGTGATGGGTGGTAGTCAATCAAAAATTTTTCAACAATTTAAAACTCTCATTCTTCAAGGTTTAATCGCAGCACGAAAGCATATGGAAAAGATTGTTAATCTAGTAGAAATCATGTTATCAGGTAATACCTCTTTAGTAATCAATGCATAATAATTGATACTTTATCTTTGCTCATAAAAAATTCCTTTATATAACCTTAATCATTTTTTGTTTCCCGTTATAGGATCTCAACTTCCTTGTTTCCGTAGTGGAGGAGCCGCTACGGTTCAAGGATTGAAAAATAGATTTCATCTTACGCTTACGGAAGACCAATTACGTCGCCATGTTGAAGATTTGGTCGAAGGTAGCATTCATTCTTGGTCTACTAAACTGTATGACCGATATCAGTACTTCGCAAACGGTACTCTTTAATGCCGTAGTGAAGCTTTTCATCCACGCCAGTGTCATAATTTTTTGGCGTTGGAAGATATTTTTATCATGGACAAAGAAGAGAACAGTTGCAAATAATATCAATTTAATAATGTGGGATTTCTTCCACACTTTTAAATACACTTTTCAACATTCCACGAGCACAAAGTACTTTTGAATCTTTTCGATGGTCAAGGAGATATCGTTCCAGTGTGAATAAATTGCTCTCCGGTCCTTTTTTCTTTTTTGTTTTTGTTTTCTTTTTTTCTTTTTCTTTTTTGTTTTTTTCTATAAAATCAAATAGTCTAAATCGAATCGCGTTAACTGGATTAGGTCAATTACGTCTGATCTTCGAATTACTTGTCGCTTTGGCAGCCCAGTGTGGTGGGCATGGTAGGTAGATCATTTTAGAAGAAATTTGAGGCATTCGAAATGAGGCATGAATAGATAAAAATCATTTTAGATTAAACTCTTGAGGCATTTGAAACGAGAAGTTTTACGCGAACTACGCTGCTTTAAAGATATTGGATTGTAGCAAATAATAAGTACAGTTAATATATTTATTATAAATGCTATAAAACATTAAATGATAAAGTATTTGTTATGACTATGTTAATTTATGGTAAACAAAACATATTAAGAAAATTGAGAGAAGATGACTATTTCCGTTTAAGAGAATTCAAATTTTAAACGGGAAATAATTTTTGATGTTTACAGTGCCCAGTTAGTTACATAATGTTTACATATGCATATTGTTTTTCGTTCAATGTATTAATACAGCAGTTTATGTAAGCCTCAATTGACAATTACGAGTTATCTACTATCGGTGCAGATCTTGTAACATTGAATAAGTGTTGGACTGCTAGATCGTTGTAGCCTATAACAGCGTAATTTGTTAAAGGTGCCTTATTTATAGAGAATGGTGGTTACGATCAAGTCTAAAAATGCAGTGAAGTGATTACAGGGCTGTCTGTCGATGCTACCCTTATAGTGAACTGGACAATCTGTTATTTGTAAATAAACACAATATGTGGACTTTTGTCGGATTGCAAGAAAATAATTCAACCGTTTTGGCAGTAAATAAATCTATCCGGAACGGCATGAATGATGGAAGAAATGATGGGAAGAATCATATGTGCCGTTTGAACGTATATGGGCTGTACGTAAAAGGCTCAGATACTAACCGAAGACGAATACTCAAAAAAAAATATCTCCTACTTTATAGATCAATATTACTATATATTAATATATATTATATATTATATACTGAAATATATAATATATAATATAAATATATATATAAATATATATATATATACATATTATATGTAATAATATAATATATATATATGTATATATACATATATATATACATGTAATTGTAACAATCTATTAAGGATAATTCTTATAGTAAAACTTAAGAACCACATTTGAAAAGTTTTTACATGTTCTTATTACGTACATTCATAATTATAATACAAATTGTCTTAGCTATGTGGAAACAATTATTTAATACTATTCCTGCGTTATATCTGTTTTTTCTTTTTTTCGGGTAACTAAATTATAAAGTAAAAAAGTATTGTACATAAAAACAAAAAATTTAAATCAGTTATCATTTAAGGCTAATAGTGGATGAATGTTTGAAACAAAATCAAAGTCATGGTGAGCCAGCCCAGAGTACGAGAGACCTGGGCCCTCTGACTTCCAAGTGTCTTATATCTCTCTCTCCTATCATAACCGTCTCACGATAGACAGGCAGACCAGAGTTGATTCATTTCTCCAATAGTAATCGTTGGTTTTGTTATATTTTAATATAAATTAATTTATAATATAATGAAGAAGTTTTTTTATTCTAAATTTGTCAATACTCGTTGTATTATGTATATTTAATACAATTGTATAAGATCAGATTTATTAAAATTGTATCTATTTCCTTTATGTAACATATAAGCCATGTTTTATCTTAACAATATGCAAAATATGAATATACCTGGTCTTGTTTGTTCTCTCAACTCATTACGAGCTATTGATAATATGAAATATCGAATAAATACGAATGCAATGATATGTACGTGTACTCTAACTATTTGCATATCCTCTTCAATAATTACGCAAGCAAAGTGCGTACAATTAATTGACAACA
Organism: Vespa crabro; assembly: GCF_910589235.1. NCBI lineage: Eukaryota > Metazoa > Arthropoda > Insecta > Hymenoptera > Vespidae > Vespa > Vespa crabro. The sequence goes on from NC_060960.1 coordinate 2,784,016, forward strand.
CAACAAATTAAATCATTCATAATTTATCATTGAATAGTTCATTGTTCAAAATCGTCCGTATAATTATAATTTTCTTATATAATGCAAAATCTAACAATGCAACAAGCATAAATTTCCATCGCATCCTCACATAATTTAACTGTGTTCAAGCTCTTTTGATAAAAGAAAACAAAATAATAAATTACATCATTCAGTCAATTAAAAAATTAAATATAAAAATATCAAATATACGTATATTGAAGATTAGTAATGAAATTCTTTTTATTAATCATTCTTTTTAATATTTAAAAGCTATTTATATTATGTATTACATAATGTATTTACGGCAGCAAAAAGAAAAATGAGAAACGAAAATTAAAAAGTGGAAAGTGCCGTAAGCATATCTACTTGTTTTTATTACTTGTACATCGTTTCATTCAAGGTAGATGATTTAATTGACTTACAATGCTAAATAATTAATTCGTACTATAAATACATATATCCAATCATCAGTCATAAAAATGTAATAAGGAAGAAGAGCTGTTCGCGAACATCTAATACGCTTATTTTTAGCGTATCTAACAAAGAAAAAAAAAGTGTATCATAAATATCACAATAGGTCTTGATTAATAGAGATCATAAGAAAATCTTATATTCTAGAGAGCTGCTGTAATAAATTAGACGGCAAGACAGTTTCTAACTTATCCAAAATATAATAAAATGGATGAGAGAACCAAGCGAGCATCGCTCGTGCGACTACACCCATGGTATCAGGATACTGATGAGTCAACAAAGCTAAGAGTGCTGTAAAGGAGCACAAACCGGCTGTAAATAAAATAAAAAATGGCAATTCTTTTTTCGGATAAACGCTGACGTCATGAAAAGTAGGTAAAAGTTCGCGATCCGCACACTCGGTACACGTTGGATATGGATAAAATAAGTGCCCCCTTTCCAAAGGATACGGTAGCATTCTGAATGTTCCTTCCCATGTACAATGCAACAAATTAAGTGCTCCTTCCATTTGTTTCCAGTGTGCAAGGTGGAAAAATGCATAAGCTATAGCTTCTGAATCTCCTCTTTTTAGAACATGCTCAGGTGGTAAAATTAAAGGTTTCATTTCTAATAAATATTTTGGTACATGAGGATTGAATTCTACTGCTCTATGAATAGCATCCACCGCTGACATTTCTGCTGTAGTTAAACCTCTTTTGCTAGCTATATCTGGTGAAAATTTATCAGCTACTAATCTTGCCTTTAATAAAGCAGCTGTATAGCATATAGTGGCTGACTTTGGTAGACTTATATCATCGTATTTTGCTAAAACAGCTTGAACATCAGCGTATGCTTGCATCTCCAACAAAGCTTCTATTAGATTTTCATGTATATTCAAAACATTCATAATTGGTGGTACTTCCTTTGTTAGGTCCCTGAACATTTTTACTGCTTCTTTCAATTTTCCAAGTTTTCTTGCACACATAGCTAAACGTCTTTTAATATAAATAAGTACATTTGTGTCTCTTCTGTGTATCGCTTCTGCAATGGAGCCTTGATGTTGTGTACTTTGAGATTTTCTATAATTATTTTCTGCTACTTTTAAAGCTTGTTTTAAAATCTTTTCTGCTTCTACAATTGTAGTAGCTTCTTCTTCGGCTAGTAAAATATAAGCTGATGCACAATCTGGATTACTTTCTAAAGCACTATGCGCAGCTGTTATTCTGGCTACAGGACTTCGTTCTCTCCAAGCTGTTTGCATAATTTCATATTCAGCTTTACCTATATGACATAATCAATTAATATAAAAACAATATAATATTTACATTTAACTTTTGTCAGCTATTACTTATAACCAGACTTTACGTGTTCAAACAGACTTTTATTATATTTACCTGTATCACCTTCACAAGTAAAAAAAGTTTGATGATCTTGAGCCGATAAATTCATATCATAGTATGTTAGAGGCTCTTTGTTAGTCGCCCAAAAAAATCTTTGATATTCTGCACCCCTAAATAAATTTATTGGATTACGCCAAACTTTACATTCAGGAACGTTCTGTTGATTAGAACCATTGGAATTATTCAAACTTGAGTTAGCATTGTCAGTTGCAGTATCACCTCCACCAATCCAAGGTGAAATATGATTCAAAGATACTTGTTCGATAAATGAAGTACCATACTTTCTGAAGTACCACCATTCGAATATGAGAATAAGACCAGATATTAATGATGACGTTCCTGTTAATGCTACGTAGAATTTTGGGGTTAGGGTGCTCAGGAACATCGTAGAGTCCCACATACTTGTAAATAAAAGTGCCATTTATAATCTCTCGACGTTGTAGACAAATATTTTTAACTCTGTTGAAACTTTAGAGAGAATATCTTGTTGATAATTACATCAATTGCCATACGAAAGAAAACACAGTTGATTTTCTTATAATAAGAAATCTCCCGAAAGGCCTCTCTTCAAGATTTTATTATGTGATTAATAAAATAAGTTTCGCGATTTCTTGTAACGAACTTTAATAACATTAATACATGTTTACGAAGATAGAACGTGTAAATATTTTCGTTTGAATCATAAAAGCTTTTTAACTGTTTTCGACATCTGGCACATTTCGATATATAGTAATTTTGCACTGTTGTATTCAATTTCGATTATCGAAAATAGCAATAACGATTATAGCGCATATATAATATACCAATATCTAATAAACCAAATTGTAATTACAATGTTTATATTGTATTTATGTTTAAACGAAAAGAGTCCTGCATTTATTTTAAATTAAAAAAAAAAAAAAGCGAAGATTTATCATCAAATAAATTTTATATTGATCGACATTAATCGAACGTACGTCAGCCAATCAGAAATAAGTTTTTCTTTTGATCTGTGAAAGCATAAAGTTTAATTGGTCGAACATTGTTTTTAAGAGATTTAAATTACGTTATTAAGAATTAAATTTTTATAGATATTATTGTTCCTGATTTATTAATTAATATTAAAAAATTTAAATACACATGAAGAAACAAAAAGTAAATATAAGAAAAATTTATAATCACATACTTTTATAACATTAAAAATAATTTGAGTTCATATTGTATCTGGAATTTTTAGTAATAATACATATAATGTTTACAAAAGTAATAACACATTTAATGTATGTATATATTTTATTATGTCTATTAATTAATATAGTAAAAATAAATGTTATCCAAGGAATTATTCTTTCATCGTAAGCAGTTAAATAAATGATCGGTTTTTAAACACATAATTAAAGAAATAATTATTGAATGACACATTGGATTAAGAAAAGAATAAAGAAAAAAAAGAAAGAGACAAAGATTGATTCAAGTCTACAATGTTATTTCAATATATTGAATTTTATTACAAAATGTTTGCATTTAGGCTACAACATGTAATATAATAATAGCGTTTGGTCTAGACCCTTATCAAAACAAAAGCTAAACTGCACCACATTTCCTATCGTCTTAGCAAGACACTTTTTTTCTTCGGTTTACGTTTCAAGGAAACACGTACTATTTAAATGCGAATAAATCTACGCGCGATTTGAATTATTCAGATAAAAGACGACTACACAATCGGGTATCTCTCTCCGACGTTGCGTCTCGGTATCACAACGTACACGAAATATTAAATATCTCACTAAATGCAAATACGTTTCGACTATTAGCAATATGTATTATAATATTCGTATTAGATACATCTTTTCTTTCCACCTCGGAAAAGGTAAGACATCGGAATATGGATCTATATAGAACTTAATAGTCATAATCATGTATGTATATATAATCGAGGTACCGCTTCTCGATGAAGGACAGGACAACAATTGAGATTTACTTGAAAAAATTTCGCTTTATAAACGCGACAATGATGACGACGTAAATTATGTGAATAAGTTCAGGCATATACGTATGTATGTATGTGATATTTTTCCTTGAAGCGCACCCTAAGAACGAATGGTCCAAAGACATGTTGTGTTCTAAAAGAAGACAATAGATCGTATTATTAAACTGCATAAAACCGAAAAATACGTGTAGGTGTAAAAAATAATCAACTGAGCGGTAGTAAAACATCCTCCACTACGTTATACGATGTGCACGTGTGTATAAACGTTTAATTACATTTTGTCGTTAAAATGTTTTCTCGAAGTAAAAGGAAACTATCCCAAGCAGCTAATTCTAAGATAATGTAATATCTTTTTTGTTTATATAGCTTCTATTTATATTAGGTATGCACGTATGTGTGATAACTAAACAGATACATGGTTTTTGCAAGTGCAATGTCATTGAAGACATGCCATTGCATTAAAGAGCAGGAGGCTGGACGAAATCAAATAATAATAATATAAAATAAATTGCGTTTAAAAAAATTACCTTCTCTTTAAACGACTGTATCTGTTCAGTAAACACCACCTACCGACCAAATTTCGTTTAGGCCTTCCTCTTGATAGAGAATATTAATTATGGCAGATTCTATCTGACTTGATTTACGATTTACAAGAAGAACACCTAAACGATCGCTTTCCTTTGTTTCATTCGTTGAAACAATAGCAATCTTTTACATTCATTCACGAATATATTTCGATATTCTTTCTCTCTCTCTCATCCGTAATTATCTTTTATTATCCTCTACATATCCATTTTATATAATAATAACGAATATTCTTAATAATTCATGCTCGATTAATTTTTTTTTTAAGGAACAAAAAGAGTCCCATTATGGTTGCACGTGCTTAAATTTTCTTGAATTATACATATACGTACATATTACCATGTAGTTCATTGCACGCAAGATTATAATAAAATTTCTGTTACGCCACATATCCCTTCTCTTAACTTTGCCGATTATATTAATATCGCTAGTATATGTATGTGTGTTATATGAATATCGCTTTATAATCATAGTTTTCTCACTTTTCGTAGAGCGCGTTCAGCAGCCTCCTGTTCTCTAATATATAACTATATTTAATGATTTAATCATATAATTATCAAGTAAAATTTGTAAAATACAATATACTAAACCCTATCATAAATCCTTAATCTTTCTTTATAAATAATTATAGTAATAGTCTTCACACCATTTGTTAATTTATAGTAATCAGATGTCATTCCTTTTCTTTTCTAATTAATTTAAATATTACAATTTGTGCCCTTTGCACTAATTCACTTTATAGTATTTTGTTTGACTATGTAATATGATACACGTAATATATAATCTAAAGAACTTACGGTATTTACATATGTACACGTAACAACGGCGCGAATTTGTCAATAACTTTGTTTTTTTTCTTCTTCTTGTCCTTAATAAGATCGACGTTCGTTCAACGAGGAATGCGTTCATCGAAAGAAGATGCGCCTGATTAGAAGAAATGGGTTCGAAAACGAACGGAAAAAGGTTAAAATTCTAATCAGATTCGTCTTCTTCTCGAATCTTTAATAACACATTCAATGTTGAACAAAATTATGGTCGCTTGCCTTTTATATTAATTCAATCGAACTGAAACTAATTACAAAAAGCTTACAATCCTTAAAAAATAGGCTCCATTGTTGACGATTTGGACTTCTCAAACTTTACACTTGACCAACCTCGATTTTGTTTCTACGGCTTCTTTTATATTTCAGATCCAAAATCCAAAGATTTTTGTTATTTTCTTTTCTTTTTTTTTCTGGAGTGACTACTTGCCGAAGAGGCCCAAGAGGAAGACGATCCTAATTATTTATATTACATATTCTTATATACTTTAGACGTTAACGTACGCGTATAAAACAACACTAGACAGTATTATATCGTTACATTATGTAAATACTTCCATCAATTCATTTTCGAGCATCTTGATGTATCAAATATGATACAACTACGTTTAACCCGTAACTATAAGTTTAAGAATCATATAATATGAATTTCATCATACGATCGACCCTTATCTTGATACAATTCGTACGACGAATCAGATGACGTTCAAATGAAAATAGTTGAAATTATTTCCCTTCGAACGTCTATCATAAACAGACACAGAAGTTTCATTTTTACGTGCCAAATGAAGCAGATTTATAATGATATATCTTAATCAAAATAATTCCGAAATCTTCCGCGTATTGTATATTCCTTGTTTTGATCATTATTGCAATTTTTGATCTTGTCGCTATATATCAATATTTTTACATCACACGATATTATTATATTTCGAGTGAATACGCTAAAGTAAAATATATTAGAGAAAAGTATCATATCGATTAAACAGATAGATCTGCTTCGTTTAGCAAGTAACCAAAGGCAAAAACAAATAAAAAATTCAAACTGTGTCTGTCATTTCTTCGAAGTTTCAGGAACAAGGAGCGTAAGATAAGGGTTGATTAGTACGATGATATCTACGGGCTAAAATATATCAATAGGATACCAGAAACCAGTGTCTCTCTCGAGACTCTTCTTCCTAAGCAAGAGTCGCGATCACTTTAAGAAGGAGAATCCAAATGTACATTATGTACAGAGGATTCATACTAAAAAAACGCTTTAGGGTTGGCCAAGATTTCACTCATGCTACGAATCCAAATCGTCCTCCCTCTGGCTACTGAAATAAGATACCAAACCGCCAAACTCTCCAGTACCCTCCTCATCGTATTGTTTATTTGCTACAGCAGCCGGGTCATTAGGGTGCGTTTGTGGTTGCTGTTGTTGCTGGGATGGTTGAGATTGCGGAGGTTGCGGTTGCGGAGGCGCTTGAATCTGCGGCTGATTGTCCGCGGGAGACGAGAAATGTTCCGTAGGATAGGGCGAGCCTTGATAAGCAGCTGCATCATCCGCCGTAGACATAGGCGGGGGAGGAGGGTAGGCACCGTAGTGATAATTGGGTGGCGGAGGTGGATGATACGGCGAGAAATTTCCTGGTGGTCTATTTGGAGGTGGAGAAGGTTGTTGCATCGCATGGTTAACCGGCGAGGCGTTCGTAAATGGTGGCATCTGATGCCTCGGTCCCATAGGATTATCGGTAAACCTGGAGATCGGTGGACCGCCTCTTACGTAAGGAGGTGGAGGCGGAGGTGGCGTTGGTCCACCTTTAGCTAATGGACTACCGGCCGCAGGTGGTATCATGGGTGGAGGACCCGGTGCCAAAGGAGAACTTCGGTCTCGACTACTTATGGATATAGGACCACCACCCGACGGAGAGGGATCCATAGGATGGTGAGGCGTATGATACATTTGCGGCCCTGGAACTCTCATTCTCATTGGAGGTGTGCCAGATCTTACGGCCGCAAAATGAGGTGGCATGGAAGATTGTCCTGGCTGTCTGTATGGCGAAGGTATCCTACCGCGTGGCTGCATCTCATAACCGGTTCGTGGACCTGTCATCATCTGTCCAGTTGTATTGGGAGCACCGAAATATTTATGACCCATCGCAGCAGCCGCTGCTGTGAACGACTGCGGATTATTTGACGACACCGGTTGTGACTGGAGCATCCTCGTGATCACGGAAGACTGTTGACCGGGCGGAAGAGACGAATAGACAGACTGCGCGTTCGCTTGCGTCGAAGGTGGCAACTGCGTAGGTACGCCGCTCGCTGGTGGTGTGGACGGTGCCGAGCCGGAAGTACTGCTACCTGGAGTGGGAAGTACGTTTGGGATATCGCTCGATTTAACTTCTGGATTCGAATCCGTGCCCATGCCGAGCAAACCAGCTTCAGCCGCGGCTTTTGCTGCTGCTTCCGCGGCCCTGGCAGCTTCGAGAGCAAGAGTTTTCTTACCCTTGCCACGACCTCTCCTCTTTGGCTTCATCGGCGTTCCGTCGGGATTGAAGAGCTGCCCGTCTGGTCCTGTCATCATTGGAATATGCCCTTCTGGTGTCCTGTCGGCCTCAGGCGTGATGACTGTGGGTAAGTTAGGATTTATATTAGGTGATACGTTACTCGTTACATCCAATCCAATCATGTTACTGCTATTGGCTGCCATAACACCTGGACTCGTGTTTGCTAATCCAGGAGAACCCAAAGCCGGAGCCCCGCCTCTTCTCATCTGCTCAGCAATTATTTCGGCTTTGCTACGACGACCCCGTTTCTTTTTCTTAGGTACTTCACCATCGGTTCCTTCGGGAGCGTTCGGATCTCTCTGCCTTTCAGCAGCCAGAATTTCTAACGCTTTTAACCGTGCCTTTTCTAATTTTTTTGCTTCTCGCTCTTCCTTCTTCTTTTTTTTCGCTATCTCGATAGCCGCCAACTCCAATTGTCGTCTACCATATTCTTCATCTTCCATCATTATTTGTTCCAATTGTTCATCATCTAGATCTGCCAATTCTCCAGGCCCAAGACCACCCAATGAACCTTCTGGTACGTCTCCAGTAAAAGAACTAGCTACTGACATCGTTGTACCTGTCAATCCGACATTATCCGGAAGACCTTCGTCGATTTTCGACGTTAATTCTCCCATTGGATTATCCATTGTATGAGATAGAACGTCTTTATCATCTAGATGCTGACCATCTGTCGATCTTATTACCGAACCCATCAATAGTTTCTGTTTTCGAGCTTTATTTTTGCTTCCAGGTTTCGGTCCAGGCTTCTTTCTCGGTTTCGGAACTCCATCGACCATAGTTTTGCGCTTTGCAGCAGGACTTTTACTTTTTCTCGGTTTTTTACTTTTTGGTGATTTATTTTTGAATTTGGTTGCTTCTTTTTTAGGAGTATAAATATCTATTGTACAAATGTATTTTATATTACTATAATATTGATTTGAATAATATCATAAAAAAAAGTAAATAAAAAGATCTACCTGAATCAGAATCTTTTTCAGCATCTTCATTTATGTCATCTGTTTCGTTAACGACAAATTCGTCTTCACTTTCCACAGTTTTTCTTATAGCTTTTTTTAATTCCTGTAGAAAGGAAAAACACGAAATTATTTATATAAGAGTTCATAATTATTCATTGACTCATTTTCGATCTAAAATGCTTCAAAGCTCAATGGTCAAATACAATTCATTATAAATATGAAAAAATTTCAAAACATATTAAAAATGAATACCTCTTCGCTATCCGTTGCTGTTGCTTCCTGATAATTAATTTTACGGCCTCGTCTACGACTACGTCTATCTAATATTTCTTCTTCCTCTTGTTTATAATTATCATCTGGTAGACCACCATATACAATCTATAAATAAGAAAAACAAAAATAAGCCAAATAAAAAAGGACAACCTTTGAAAGTAATATACAAGTAAAATCACCTTTCGTCTAATAGATGGAGCCTTTTTCTGTTTGGGTGTACTTTCCTATAAAGTATTTATATTATTATCATAATAATTTATTATATACTATACTATAATATATTATGGTATAGTGTATTAAAGTAGATATTAGATACTAATAGATGAGTATATTATATTATATCATAGTATATATATAAATATATATAATTAGAATAAATTTACTTTAGAAATTATTTTATTTACTTTTTTCCTTTTTTGGGCTGCAATTTCATCAAGTTGCGGTGGAACCAATGAATCTGTATTTGCAACGGCGTTCTCCATTATCTCTGTTTTCATTTCATCAGTATTGTGCGTATTTTCAGTATTTTCAATATTTTCAAGATTAACAATATTCTCTTCGTTTTCATTTTTAGTAGGTGTCGCTTCTTCACCTTCCTGAATAACGGCATTCATATTTTCAGACGCATCCTGATCATTGCTTCTTGGCTCATCTTCCTCCTCGTTATCACTTTGGTTATCTGACTCTATTATACGTTTCCTCCTTTTCTTCTTTTTACTTTTCACTTTTGAAGTTGTCCTATATCTTGAAGTTGGTATAGTTCTACTCCTATAAAAATTACACGAATTTAATGTAATATTGTATATATTTAATATAATATTGTGTATATTATTTTACATTGAAAAAATTTACTTTTTCTTTCTTTGTCTCCAAGAATTATCACTATCTTCGCTATCCGAATTTTCCCACATGGATCGAGACTTTTTCCTTTTTGGGCGATCGCTCTCTTCACTATCGTCATTAACTATAAAAAAAAAAGTCATACGAATCGTATGCATGATTATATATAATCAGAAGTCGCAAAATATTAACGCAAACATGAATGCGCCGGGAAAAACATCTACTTCTTATCCCCTTAGAAAGAAAATTTCGAAGGGTTAGTACATTATACTACATATTTACTATTCTAAACTTACTGAAATCTGGATCATAAGTAGTCGTTATTCTGGCTCTAGTAGACCTTCTAACTGGACGCGAATCTCCCTTTCTACGACGCCTAGAATCGGTGAAACTACTTTCGTCTGATGATGTCATATGATCATCAAAATCTTCTTCGTCATCCGAACTAGTTCCTTTGAAATCTTCGTCGCTTTCTGGATCATCCTCACTACTTATATCCAAGCTATTCAATTTACGATGTTTTCTTCGTGCTAATAAACGTTTAGTAACTCTTTTCCGTTCCTCTTCATCTTCATCGACTTCTTCCTTTTCTACTTTATATTCCTCGTCGCTTTCTCTTTCAGATTTTTGTTCTAAATCGTTTTTATCTTCATCTACGCCCTTCATCTGCAGTCCTTCAACTTGTTGATGAAGCTTTTTATAGAAAAGTCCAGAGTTAAAAAATATAATTTACATCTTATACGTTACACATTAAATATTTTTGTGCTTTGAAATACAAACCTGTGCCTCCTCCTTTTCTGCATTAACTATCGTTGCAATGTCTTTACCTCTTCCTTGATTACCAGCACCTTGAACAGCTTCTACTTCATCTTGAATCGCAGCATTGATCATATCATCGTATTCATTAAACTTATAAGTATTTGCACAGCGTCTTTCTCGTAATTGATACACAGGTTCACTTTCTTCGCTGCTTGATGTTTCCGAACTTGAAGCCGATGATGATTGTTCAGATGAAGAATCTTTAAACAGAATAGAAATAAAATTATTATAATGTAATATAAATATTTAATATATAACAAATATCTTATTAAATTTACCATTTTCAGATTCTTGGCTTGACTCTTTTAAATCCTTTTGAAGGCGTTGCGTTTCATTTTTATGTAAAACATTATCTAAGCTTATACCTACAAAGGCCAGCCTCTTTTTTCTTAATACTTCGTTTTCATGACGTTTCGTCACTTGATCGTATGTTTTTAAACTTTCACGTAATTTAGATACCAATATATTCTGTTAAATAATATGGTAAAATTAATACTGTTTTGTACATACAAATTTGCTTAATAATTTTTATTTAAATCTTTCTGGGGGAATAACTTACATGTTGACACGGTGGACAGAACCAATCACCTTCTGGTATCAGCATGAGTGCAGGCCTCAAACAAGAACAATGCCATCCTTTATCACAAGAATCACATAAGAGAATCCATTCGGGATGATCAGCCTTGCCACATTTTTGACAAGCATATTCATCATCTGCTTCTTCAACATCACTTTGACCTATGAAAATGTGAGAATTTACATAATTCATATTTGAGATCATTTAATTTCGATGTTGTAGCAAAATTGTTTTTAGATTCTATCTTATCTTATCTACTAAAATTCACATTGCATTTATTACCTTTTTGAGCAGTTCTAGCTCTTCTTAATGGCTCAGATTCTTGATCCTTCTCAAGATCACTTTCGGGAGAAAATTCGTGATCACTTTTAAAAAGTAAAGATCCTTCAGTTTCTATTTCTTCTTCTTCATCCTCATCTTCATTATCAAGATCATCACTACTGGAACCAGACGAACTTTGCCATGGATTGGCTTCATTAAATTTTGCAAGCATTTTCTTCTTTTTTCGCTTTTTTCGTTTTCGTTTAGATTTTATATCTTTATCAATTTCCTTCATTGTAACTTCTTCTTCACTTTCGTTCTGTAAAATACATATAATATACACAATAAAAAAAAAAAAAAAAAAAGAAAAAAAAATTAATTAAATAAACGCTTTTCCACGCTATTTATATTTATTTAATTATTAAACATATACTTTTTTTCTTCGTTTTTTCTTATCCGTAGTTTCCTTTTTCTCTTTTACTTCAGTTAATGCTTCTTCTTCAATTCTCCTTCTATCTGCTGCTTCTTTAATCTTCAATTGAGCAATTCTTCTTGATTGCCTAACAGGTGTTTCACCTTGTAGTACACCTTCTTGTTGTTCAGGTGCAATATCTCTTCCTATTTCTAAACCCAAAACCATTTTTCCTGTAAATAAAAAATAATTCTATAAATATTTATTTTTATTTAATTATTTAATTTAATTACCTTTATATTTAAATGCTTATGATCACATTTTGGGATAGTAATTTTTCATATAAATATTAATTAATATGTATAATACATATTAAATATTAATATAATTTAGACGATAATTTTAAATTGCAAATGTTTTTGAACTTACTTTTCTTTCTCTTTTTTTGAGATGAAGATGGTGTTGTCTCTAATGAAGATGCATTGGTAGGTGTTCCCTCAAGATGCACGTTAGGAGATTCTTCCGAGGTTTGGTTTATACTGACTCCTCCTGAATGTTTTGGACGTGAACGTCCACCGCCTCTGCAACGTCGTCTCCTACCTTTTGGGCGTCCCCTATTTTTACGTCCCATTGGAACAGAACGCATAATTGTAGGATCATCACTACCATCTTTATTATCTTCTGATATTTTACATTTCACAGCCTCATCCTCTGAACTTATAGTTACAACGCGACTCTCTTCGACTGATTTGCGCAATTGTTTATCTGGTATACGTTTTGCACGTAATTTTATTCTTTTACCACCCATCATTTCTTCTTCTTCTTCTTGTTTTTCTCCTAAATCTTCGGAATTCGAATCTTGTGCACTATTACGTCGTTTTCGTGAAACTTTTGTAGTTTCTGTACCATCCAATTTCCAACCTTCGTATACGAGTTCAGAAACCGATTTAACACGAATACCTATTTTTGCATTAGCACCATCTTCACCAATGTTTATATTTAAACCTTTTAATGCATCATCTTCAGTACATGCTAGTGGATCAGGCTCTTCTGATGGTGCATCAAACACATTTTCATGATCAGCTCCTATAGAATCATCTGATGATGCTGTAACTGTTTTTACCTCAACATTTTGAATTTCTGAAAGATCCTTTTTATTCTTTAAATCTAAATTATCTTTTGGTAAAACATCATTTTTAAAATTGTCTTCAGCTTCAATATTACTCATAACTACATTGTATGTATCTGCAATAGGTGGTATTGTTAAGGAATCATTTACTTTGTTAAGTATGTTGCCTTCAAGTTTCAATTCTTTCTTTTCAATTACAGTTTCCATCTTTGTTTCCAATTGCGAATTATACTTTATGTCAGTAGATAAAGTTTCTACAAAAGGTTTTATATAAGGCGGTTTAGATTTTAATGGTGGAACGTCTTCAACTTCTGAGTTATCACTTGCTCTTTTATTACCTTCTTTCTTAAAATCATTTCTTATAATTCCTAATACTTCTTTTTTTTCAAATATTTCTTCCTGTTCAGTGCAAGCTGCTATGGTATTTTGTATATTGAGTACAGGTTTGGTATAAATATTATCCTTATTTGTATTGGAAATATTAATAAAATCAGTCTGTTTACTTTTATCATCGCTTATATCATAAGAGACAGTTGGCTTATTAGCAATGGAATTTGTATGATTCATATTATCAGAAAGATTACTGCCTTTCAATTCTACTATTAATGAATGAGTTTCATAACTTTGTGATGCTTGTTGTATATCATTGTCTAATTTAATTGTAGAAGTATTTGATACAGACTGATTAATTATTTCAGCTGTAGTAGTTTCATTTACAGAATTATCAATGTAGTTATGCTCTTTTGTTTCAAATTTATTTTGTTCATTTTCATTTTCTAGAGAATCAGCTTTTAATCCCTGATACTGTTGCGATTTTGGTAATACTTCTGCAACCTGCAGTATCATTTCTTTGCTTTTAGCAATTTTATCTTTATCGTTTATCTTTTCTATAACTTGTTGATCCGTAACACTTACAGAATGATCCAATATATTTGTTGATTGATCATCAATGTCACCTGATCCACTATTTTTTTGAACTTGTATTAAATTAGCAGTATGTTCTGTATTGTCTGTATTTTTATTACTATCTAACTTTTCAAACACAAAGTTATCTATATCTTTCACTGACTGAGTAGAAGCCTTATTTTCATTTTGTAATTTTATTATCGTGGTTTCATCTAAAATGCTTTTATTGTTCTGAGTATTGTTCACATATTCTTTGACAATTTGATTAGAAGTAATTTGAACATCTACTTGAGTTTTTTCATTTACAAATGTTTGTAAGTGAGAATGATCTGATGATGATGACAGTATCGTTGATGTAGTATTATTTACTTTGCTAGAACTATCAAGAGAAGATGTATTATGTAATTCTATATCCTCCCCATATTCATCTTTACTGATTGCTTGTTCATTTTTACTTATGTCACTGCATTTAATATCATCACTACTTACTTCAGTATTTCTTTTGTTGAAAATATCATTTACTTTTTCTGTATTAGCATTACACGTTTCCTTATTCTCTACTTCATTTTTAGTAGAAACCTTATCAGTTTCAACTTGTAAATTTGATTCTAACTCTTCTTTATTCTGTACAAATTGTTGTGGCTCGTCGAATAATGTATAATTTTTGTCATTTATACATTCCTGTTCAATGTTTGTGCTTTTTGTAATTTTGTTATCGCTTACTGGATGTTCTTCTACAGAACAGTTAGGAATATCTGTAGATTCATATTCTTCTAATGTGTCTGCTTCAAAAACATCATCACTACCATCATCATTAGAATCATTACTATCATAATTTGCCACTAAAGATTGTTTATTAACTGAATTTTGTTCAGATTCCTTTGAGATTAAATTTATTGCATTTTGTACAACATTTTGTTTTTCAGTATTATCCATATCTTTTTTTAATTTTACATCTGTATTTTCATAACTACTATTACTTATGGCCGTTTCAGATTTCTCTGTATATGTTTCAGTTATTTGTACATTATCACTTTCTTTATCATTTGTTTTACTATTTGAATCTTTTTGTTCAATAATTTCTACAATAATAGGGGAATTACTTTCCTTATTATTTGCTGTAGAAGTATTTAGTGCACTTGTCTGATTTTCTGTGATAGGAGGTAAATCCTTTTGCATAGAAAAATTATCTTCCTTTCTTGTATTTTGATCATTCAACAAATTTTCATTGTAAACTGTTGATTTTTCACGATCAGGTGGTGTTACTAATTTTTCACCATTCGATGAAGTTTCCTCCACCTCCTTTGAGGATTCATTAGATTCTGACATTCTGTCATCGATTATCATATCTTCATTTGAATCTTGATCAATACAAGAACTTGGATTTTCTGATACATCATCAGCATATTCATTCACATTTTGATCAATACTAGATGAATAATTTTCTTTTAATGATGGTATATTACTTGTTTCTGCAGATTTCATAATAGAAATATTAGATACTATCGGTGCTAATACATTAAATGCACTATTACTTGTTTTAGCTGAAAATGGATTATCAATTTGTTGGGATACTATTGGTATGTTGGTATTGTCTTGCAAAAATATATTTTGAACGGATGCATCGTTCGAACTACTTATAACAGAAGCGAATGATTCTTTATTATATTCTTGCATACATGCAGAACTGCTAACAGTTGCATTATCAACAAGGTCAGATTCAGGAATATCTTCAGAAGCATTAGTTTTGACAAAAGAATTGGTTAAGTGTTTCTCTTTAATTTCTTCTGAATCTCCTGAACCTTCATCTTGTACTCCTAAATCTGACAATGTATCATTTCTTTCACTATTTTTATCATAATTGACTGACATTGAATCAGCATCCGAACTAAATTGTCCTTTCATTTTTTCAGTATCAGTATCCATTGATTGCTCCTCTTGTGTATCAAATTCAGATAAATTATCGTTTTTATCACTGTGTTTATCGTAACTTTCTCTACTTAAATCTACCTCGTCTTTTTTAAGAGCTTGAAATTCATCAGAAACATGATCTATTTCTTGTATTCCAGCAGAACTGTGTACTTCTTGGAAATTTGGAGATGAAATTAAATCCGTAGATTCTATATTATTAGTTTTATCCTCACATGCACATTCCTGTACATTTTTAGATTCCATTTGTACATCTTGATTCTGATCTTTGTTAGATGGTGACATACACATTGTATGTTCAGTTGTTATATCTGTTATTGGTTCAGATTCTGTTTTTTCCATAACCTGATGAGACATTTCTTCTTTGGAAGATTTATGTTCAGCTTCATTCTCAGAGTAAGTACTGAGTGGTTCTATGTGTTCTTGTATGTTGTCTGATATATTAAGGTTGACATCCTTTTCAGCATTTGTTGATTGATAAGATCTATCATCTATAAATCTCAATTGATCAGTTATAGTGTTCTCACTGTGTTGTGCCATATGCTTAATTTTTATATCATTATCATTTACAATTTTCTTTTTATGCTGAAGATCAGAACTATCTGTTAATGATTCTTCTGTATTTAATGTAATATTTATATTATTAGTAATAAAAGACTGTGAAATAACGTCTGTATCCTCAGATTTTTCAACTTTTACAATACTTTCTTCTGATTCTTTGTTGTTAGCATAAGCAGATTCTTGTACAGTGTTCGATTGTAAATCTTCATCTATTTGAGTAGTTGTTCTTGGTACATCAATGGCATTGTTGACATTTTCTTCATTTGAGTTCCATGTATGACTTGAACCCTCCAGTTTTTCCCTTTTATCATTTGTACAATATATATTATGAGAATCAAACGAACTTGCTTTTAATGAATTATTATTTGTTTGAGTAACATCAAATTCTTCTGATTTATATGATAAAAGTGTATCTTCCGAAGGTTTGGAAGATGAAACACATTCATATTGTAACGTGTCAGATTTACATTGAATTGATGTTGTGACAATTTGATCCGATTGAGTTTCCAAATCTACAGACTTTGAAGTATATGAAATGCAATTTGGTCCAAAAAAAAATCTTGGTGGTGATGCAGATTTTGGTTTACACTCGTTATCTATCTTATGTAAAAATTCGGAATTTTGTGTAATTATGTTAGTTGAATCTGACACATTTGTAGAGACTTTTTCACCACTTAATGAATAGGGTACAAGCATGGTATTTGTACTAGACTCAAAACCTTCTGAAGTATCTGCCTGACATGAAGATATAGAGGAATCACATTGTATGGTTTCCAATAATTTAGAATTCTCTTTAGATTTTTTTGAATTACTATCAATTGTATCTGTATCAGTAATGTTAGATTCTATACTATTTTGATCTAGCGTACTAACTTCATTGAAAGAATTTGCATTCATTTTCTCATTTAAGTTATCTGTGCTAGAAAGGCATTCAAAACCAACTTTTGACAAAGATAAATCTTCGCTTGTCTGTAAAGTGTTTTCATCTTTATTGCTGCATTTCTGATCGCTAGTGCCTTCTTTGGGAAAATACTGTTCCTTTTGTGATATGTCTTCTTCATTTGATATGATACTACTGTCACACTCTGTTTTTTCTGCAGGTTTACCTACATCCCACCTCGATAATCGTTTAACAGAACCACTTGTACTTTTCGGAATTATTTGAACGCCCAGAGTTGGTTTAAATTTTGGCTTTTCTTGTGTAGAGCCTACTATTTGACTGTCATTAATATCAACAGTAGATTGGGAATAATTCCTATTTAATCTTACAGAGTTTTTGCTTGTCTCCATAGAAGCAGTTGAAACTTCCTTCATAAGATTTTCTTCATTTAAGATTTCACTTGAAGATAAAGTAGCAGTCGCCGAGTCAGCTTCACTTTTTGATTGGTTGCTTTCTTTATTATCAGTTGACGTGTCATCACCAGGATTACCTGTTTCACATTCAACTCCAGAACCTTCGCCATAGAAAAACATAACAGGTTCTTCTACAGGTTCACCAATTCCAGGATTGATAGCATCACAATCACTACCAGATCCTTCACCTTGAACCATCATTAGTGGTTCTTCAATTGCTTCACTTGTTTCTTCTCTCCAACTACTATTGAGCATTGTTCTTTTATCAATGGATCCTCTAATAGGTATTACATCTGCCCTTATTCTTTTTAAAATATCAGATTGCGCATCATCCCCCTCTAATGGCCTTTTTATAGAAGTTGGACCCATTCGTAAAGCTGTTATTTTACTCGGATCTGGCAATAACGCATAGCTTGGTAATCTATGCTCTTCTTTAGGAGGTAATCTAGCAGAGGTGTGATATGCAGCAGCAGACATTTCATAGGCTGTAAACGGCATTTGTCGTTTACTTAAATCTGCTACCATAGCATGATTACGCATCATTACTGCTCTAGCATCATAGGATAGATTTTGCACATCCGGTTTGCTTGATTTTTTGGTACTCAAATCCATTTCTCTGTGTTGAAAATTTTGAGATCTGTATCCAGGTGTAGATAAATCCATACTTTTGGTGAATTTTCGACTAGAAAGATCAATTCCCGAAAAATCCATAGGACTACTTTGTTCATTCATACTTTCCCAACCACGAGGTGATGTAGATAAGTCCATACCTCTATGTCCTCGAAGTATAGAAGGTTTCTCAGGTTGACTTCTTGGACAAAAATCTTGTGGTAATCTGTCATCATCTCCATTGATTGTAGAATTAAGCATACCCCCAGATCTTGCTAGATTCTCTGCTATTTTTTCCAATGACTTTGTACCACTTGGCTTTTCAAGTTTTTCAGCTTGCATTCTTACAAGATTTGCAGCTAATTGATCTATTGGTTTAACGGACAATTTACTGTGTCCAGATGTAATATCTGTAGATGTAAAAGAAATGCTACTTTTACCAGATAATTTTTCTAAAGATTTCATTACAGATTCTGTTGTTTCCTCCATAGTATTATGCTTTTTAGATACATGTATTGGGGTACTAATAGGCAATATATGATTTGCGTTCTTTTCTTCCTGCACCTGTTTCAAATCTGCAATATTTACAAGTTTAAGAGGAGAAGTGATCACAGGTGTTTCTATTGATTTCAAAGGTACTAATTCTTCATTGGTAATTTTATTGATATTCGATTTCGTTAAATTTTCAGATTTGACAGATTCCGAAGGCTTAGAATCAGGTGCATGAGATGATACGATGGTTTGTTCTGATAAGGTTTTCTTTTCATGGATTTTCTCCGTTAGTATATGAGCATTTCCATTAATCACTTTTGCAGGACTTACAGATTGTACATTTGATTTTGTAACTTGATCTTGTGCTACCTCTAAAGAATCATCTTCCTCAGTATTTTGTTTGGAACTTTCATCATTGGTTACATCTTCATCTTCTTCATCTTCTTCTTCATCATCATCTTCATCCTCTTCTTCCTCCTCCTCCTCTTCTTCTTCTTCCTCTTCCTCTTCTTCCTCTTCCTCCTCCTCATCTATTTCTTCCTCTTCATTCTCAACTTCAGCATTATCTTGATCAGCGATAATATCATTTTGTTCTCGATTATCTTCAACATTTCCAAGATCATCTTTTTGCTCATCTTTTTCTTCTAAATTATCATTATGAGTGCCATTTTCTTGTATAACTTCATCTCCTTCCAAACTGGGTGATGTAGTTATTTGGCCAGTGTCTATTATAGGTTTCTCAGAAATTTCTAAACTATTACTATCTTCATTAATTGGTATCGATTCAGCTTCACCATTTGACAGAGTGTTTATTAGATTAACAACGCCATCCCGATCTCTAATATTGGGAAGTATTTATATTAATGTACAATAATATTATATAAGAATATTAACAAATATAAACAAAACTTACTTAGCTACTAGTTCCCAATTTTCCTCATCTAAATCCTCCCTGTATACTCTAATATTACACTCTTCATCGAGCTGACACCAATAGGCTAATCCAGTTTTGTCCCTCCCTAATGGTTCCACACGTAACTCATCAGCTGCGAGTTTATTTACTTCATTTTTAAACTTTTGATTCAAATCGAACTGTGTTTCCAAGAGTACCTACGATAATGATTATAACATAAACAGAACTATTCATATACAACATTACAAATAATAGCAATGATATAAAAAGAAAATATCAATGTACCTTAAGTAGACGTAATTTAACAGCAATACGAGCTTTCTTGTAACCAAAACGTTCGAGTTCCCACCCATCCTGATTCGAATACGTATGACAAAATTTGACCAATGCTCGCTCCCATTTCTCAGGAGATACTGTCTTACGTGTTTTTCTTAGTAATTTGATGTGTAAATCTACTAATTGCTGAGGTACTGAAAGAAAGATAATATTGGTATGATAAACCAGTATAATTTTAATAACAATATGATGCATATATAGAAAAATTAAAAGAAAGTCCTGAAAATTAAGCACAATAGAATCAAAAATATATCAAAAATAAAAAAAACTTTTTTATATAAAAGAAATAAATTAAGTTTATATTCTAAACTATTACTTCCTTAGAAAAGAAATAATGATATTTAATAAATATGCAAAATTACGTTTGTAAAAATGTCTTTCTTAAAACAAACTATTAAATACTATATGAAAGAGAAGATAAAGAAGACAAAAAAAAGAGCAAAATATTGAGAAATTTATCTAGAATCAAAACGTCAAAATATATGCCTGTGTGAACAGGCCGAAATGTGTCCGTAATTCGTAATCACGTGTAACTGCGATTGACAAGAAGGAAGGGAGGTGGCAGCACGGGGCAAAACAACAACACACGACGGAACGATTCCGAGGGTTTATCTGTCAAATCGGTAGTCTTTTGCACCACCCATACAAAAGAGAGAGGAGATCGTTGATTCCGAGTAAAAAAAGAATACGAAGAAAACGAATTGCGCGCTTTCCTCAGAGAGATCCACCCAACATTACAAATGGAATGAGAGAGAGAGAGGGGGGGGGGGGGGGGGGAAAGAGATGAAGAAACGAAGAAAATAGTCGTAGATTCACGATATAGTACGGATTAGCCACAGACCTTGTAGTTACAGTGGAGAGGGATGAAAACAGAGGGAGGTCGTGCGTATTGCGCACGCACATACATCCATACATACATACATATACATACATACATATATACGCGCACAGGTATACATACAAACGTATACGAATGTAGTAGAAATGGGCAGTCAAATACATAAGAGGCAATTTTCAAACTAACATCCATCTACGTCTTTAAAAAGAATTTTGTCGTGTTACTAACATCGACAGCAAGAAAGAGAATTATGAAAAAGGAAAACAAAACTTATGGAGTTCGCGCGAGACTTTTCGTCTGGCGGGGGCGGGTCGGTTATTCCCTGCCCCTTCCCTCTTTCATCCCACTCGTAGAGACCATTCGTTTTGTCTCGCTCTCTCCCACTCCAATCCTTCCTCGCTCCTTCTCTCTCTCTCTCTCTCTCTCTCTCTTGTTCATTCGTTCTCTTACATGAACCATGCGCGAGCGCGCGTATTATACAGACACACATACGCATGTGACAAGCATATACATAGATTCAAAGAGGTGGAGGAGGAGGAGCAGCAGCAGCAGCAGCGAGCGCGAGTGCGCGCGCGCGCGCGCATATACGTACGCGCACTATGAACGACGAAACGAAACGAACGAACGCGGTGTAAGATAGAAGGAATACACACACATAAATTTGACTCACCCTCCTGTGTGTTTTCGATCATTTCTTGTAACCTCGCAATGTCCGGATAGACTATGCCACAGGATTTGCCGAAACACTCGAGGAAGGAGCAGATCACGGCGAAATTTGGGTCACTCGCGCAAGAGGCTTCGTTATCGGACGCCATTTTTCCGCCGCTAAAACTCTCTTCACAGAGGGGCCCGTAGCCGTGCTAGGGCCGATACGCTACTACGCTAGGCGGCCTCACAACTCGCGTATCGCATTTTCGGTTCTTTGCCGTTTTCTTCTTCTATCTCCCTCTCTTTTTCTCGCGCGCGTCCTCGCGCGAAATCCTCGAAGAAAGTCAAAGAAAGAGAGGGGGATATGAGAGAGAGAGAGAGAAAGAGAGAGAGAGAGAGAGAGGACAACTCGCGAGAGAGCCGCCGGTAGACAGAGTGAGAAGCGTCGATACACACACCGAGAATCTCGCTTCCCGCTTTTTCGTCCCTTCTCTCGTCTCTTCCCGTCCTTTTCCACTCCTTTCCTCGTTCGTTCGATCAACACCACCACTCAACAATGACGACGACGACGATATACGAACAGTTCTTCTCTCCTCGTCACTCTTTACTTTCAACCTTACCCGCCGTTATTCGCGCACCAGCAACGATGGTAAGCACAACACCGGAGAGACATAGACACACGCGCACAGAATATCCTTTTTTTTTTTTACGTCTTCTTATTCTTCTTTTTCTTCTCCTTTAGCACCTTGTCCGAGACTCGAGAAAACCAAAGGCGCTCTCGCACGCCTCCTCCGCCTTCTTCCACGCACTTTTCACATATCACAAGTCTCCTTGTACACTCACGCACGCATGCAAAGACACGACGCACGCAAGCACGAACGCACACTGAGATCCGCTGTCGGATCTCGCACCCGCTTCAAACTATCTTTCTCTCTTTCTCTCTCTCTCTCTCTCTCTTTCTCACCGCCTGTGTTTCTGTCTCTCTTCAGCAGGAAAGAACGCGCGCGCAGCATACGATCGTAACGACGTCGCGCACGTAACACAGCGATCGCTTTCCTCGTTGTGTTTGGCACTACTCTCTAGCCTCGTTTGCTGTTCTCTCGTGCCTCGCCTTAGAGGAAACGCGAAGACGATCGTTAGCGCACAACTTCTAAGACGTATAGAAATTTGACGGCGCAAGACAACAACAGCGGCACGATCATCAACAATAACAATAACAATAACTATAAAAGCGACTTTGACGGCGACGACGAAGACGCGACCGCGAGAGCAATCGCGACGACGACGACGACGACGGCGACGTCGCTGCGATGTACGCGTTCCCTTTCTTTGCAACGAGTCTCATTGGACATCGCCACCTCCGCCTCCTCCTCGTCGGCTCTCCGGGCCTACGAAACGTTACGAAGGAGTAGGGGTTCTCAATCGGCAATGTCCGTTTCTACTCGGTTAACACGAACCGAGCGCCACGCTTACGATCGAACCATCCGATCGAGCGTTCGATCTTGACTCTCCCACTCTCCGTTGTCCTTTCCTTTGTATTTCTAATGATCGATCGCATCGATTGGTGCGTACAAAAAATTGCTTCGCTCCGATCGATATCTCTTTCGAGTTCAGGACAATGTTTCGCATTTTCATCTCTACTAGCTTTCACATACGAGACAACGAATTTTCTAGAGCCTCGTACAAACGGTGCTCAACTTCTATCTTTAGCTTTCGTTTTTGCCGCGTTTTACGATAGGCAGCACTGCATCCCCCTTGCCCCACCATTTGCTTCTACGTACATACATACATAACAACCTTCTTATTGCAACGGACGGACACGCGTTACGCCCTTTTCTCTCTTATGCGCGTACCTCTGTCTATCTATTTTCTCTTTCTTTTTCTCTTTCCCCTGTCTCATCTCTCCCATTCTCCTACTCATTCTTTTTCTCTCTCTTTCTTTATCTCTCTCTCTCTCTATTTTTTTATTATATATATATATCTTCAAGCGTCATCGAAAGATCAAAAGATTGATATGTATAGTTATTTCCATGGATAGGATAAGAGAAATAGAAAATAGAAAGAGAGAAATAGATAGATAGAGAGAGAGACAGAGAGAGAGGGAGAGAGAGAGAGAGAGACAGACAGACAGATAGAAAAATAAAAAAAAGAAAGGTGGGTGCGAAAAGTTACACACGGAAGAAAAGCAAGTGGTATTAGGTAGAAAATTTTCAAGGTTCTCCAATAACGACGCTTCGCTTCAATGACGTAGTCTGCTTATTGTTAGTTGGATATAAGTTCTGGAGGGGGAGGCGTCGAGTGGCGGGCGGCTTTTTTCGGTGTAGAGGAAGAGGGAAAGGTGTTGCGAGCGCACGATTCCGGATCGATTGGCGGACGATTATGAAACTATAAAGCCGTCGAATTAGATTAAAAGTTTTTCATTTGTTTTCCTAATAGAATATTTTTTTGAAATATTATTAAAGATATCATATTTAAAAGTCATTCTTCTTTGTAATATTGCAAAGTATCAAATATATTATTTATGTATTCGTTACACAAGCATTCGCTCGACAAGTATGGCGCTGCTGTATCGAGCGACAAGGCTTTACGAATGCTTGGACGTCCCGTAGCGCTCAGAGATTGTGCTACTACGCCGATCGATCGCTGCTACGCATAGAGTTGTCTATATATGTGTCATTAAGAAAACTCGATAAGAGAGACAGAGAGAGAGAGAGAGAGAGAGAGAGAAAGAGAGAGAGAGAGAGAAATACGTTAGAATGAAAGCAATTACGTATCTTGTAAACGAATGAATTTCTCGTTTTTCACTCTACAATTGATATTTTTTCAAAAAAATCGATAAACGTTCTATTAATGTTTAAACTTTTAAAGTAGGGGTGGTTTATCATTTACATTTAAAAGCTACGAATGGAACGGTGCTGCCATCAAGAGAATTTAAATTTAAAAATTTAAATTATATGGAAATAAATCTGGCTGATTTGTTTCTTTCTTTTTTTTTCTCGATTCCATAATTTTTTTTTTTTATTGAGTAAGAATAACGAGCCGTAAATAACATTTTTTATTAATGTATGCATGTATATAAAGTCATATTTACAATATACATTATTTGAAAAAGTTTTAATATTTTTTTATATCTGCATTGTTGCATTCCATAATGTTTCGTGCTATTGTTATTAACGTTTTCCTTGCTTGCATAATATATGTATATCTGAGTAAAATACTCTATTTCGTATAGAATTTGATAACGATATTTGATATTTTAAAAATGTTAAAACACACTCCATTCCATTTTATATTAACACCAATCCTTTTGTTTAAATATCTAAATTTTCATTTTTATACTTTCATCACAACAACAAAATTCACTTTTATTACAAATATATGAATGTTGCTATGAAAATATTTGGAATGCAACTATTTTTATTAGTGTAATATGTAAAGTGATAGTGTCTCTTTGTAATATAAATTTATTTCATAAACACATCTTTTATGTTACATTCATGAAAAATCTTGAACCATTTGCTTTCTACATTTTGTACTCTTAATGTAAAATGGTAAAAATTTAAAGAAACATCTTTAATAGATGGCTACATTAAATTTACAAATACCCTGCTGTACATTTGTGTACATTTATCATATTAAACTTATAATTCATGTCGAATGGATTCGTATTGTTTATGTAATTGTATGCATATATCTATATATATTGCAGAATATATTAATGAATGCTATTTATAAATGATTATTATTGTATAATATAGAAAAAGAATAAATAAATATTTTATCTTGTATTCTATTTACTAAGGCAAATATATAGGAAAATATAGTAAGTTGATATTTTTCTATATTTAAAAGATTAGGATTTTTTTATTACATTCAGGAGACATTATGTAGAAAGCACTTCTATGTTAATATGCATATGTAAGTTCTTTTTTACAGAAATTATTTTCATCTTCAATCTAGCTTCATCATTAATTATTTTAAATGCACCTTTACAAAAGTATGCATATATTAAATTAATATAAGTTTATGTATTGAATTATGAATTGATGTATATAAGAGATAATATGTGAGTAGATAGTAAGATTCGCATAAGTTATCAGTTGTTTATGCAACTTCATTTGTATATAAAAAAAATTCAGCAATACTACAAAATTCGTCGATTAAGTATTTGTAATAAAAAAAGGAAAATGCTTGCGCTTATTGTAAGATGAAACCATGTGGAGAGAATTTACTTATTTAAAATTATTTAGATTTTCTTTGAGATGCGATGTTTTTAAGTTGCTGTTTGTATATTTCTGCTTCCTCCTCCTTTTTTTGTAATTGCTTGCGATATTCGGCGGCTTGTCTTCGGGCTTCTGCTAACTGTCTATTAAGCACTGCTATATCCATTACTGGCTCATTATTATCTGTATTATCTTCTTCTATAACTTCTTCTATATCATCATCCAGTTGTAAAATGATTGGTTCTGTTATCTTGGAAGATGAAGTGACTATTTTGTTCTGTAAAACAAATAGGTTTAGATATGCATTTGAATCCATAAGTATAGATATAAGATATCAAATTATTTACCTCTGACGCTGTTGTATATTGAGATTGCGTTAATGTTGGAACAGTCACAGCAGTTGAAAGAGAAGAAATAAATAATTTTCCAGCTTTATTATCTACGGAAGATCTTTTTAATATGTTCGGGCCACGGGATGTAAGGCTAGGTGCATTTTGATTTAAAATCTGATCTGCTCGTATAGCTATCACTTTTCTTGGAGTTCCTCTTCTTGAAGTTACTTGAAGTCGTTTCATACTTAATGGAGAACCTCTTGTTAAGTTTAAGGCAAGTTTACCAGCCTCTAAAAATAAGAAAAAAATTTCATTTTATTGTTATTATGATTAATATTTTATATTCCAATGGAATATTTCTATTTATTTAAAAGCAAGCATACCTGTAAGGACAACAGTTCTTCCACTTTCCATTGCATTCTCTACAATGGACGCATCATCATCCATTGGTATCATTGTAATTCCATGTGCTTCTAATAACCTGAATTGTTTATTGACTCCACTCATTGTTGTTACATCTTTACGTTTTTTATTATTGTTAACATTATTCGTATTAATAATTTCCTCTGTATCTTTCATTTCTTTTTCTGGTTCCATTTCAGTAGATGGTGGTACATGTATTTGTTGAAGAATCATTCTTGGCTTTTTATTACCTAGAATCGAAAGAGTTTTATTACAAAAAAGAATATTCTCCCAATAATAAGATTCTTTAATAATTTATTACTTACCTTGGGTACTTTTACGTTTTGATTGTGATTGTTGTTGAGCGAGTTCTAATTTTTGTTGTTCTTCATTTGCTGCTTCTGCTTCTGCTTCTAATTGAATTAAATTGTGAGTTGCTACTTCTAATTCTGCAGAACTAGCTTGATTTTGTTGTTGGGCTTGTATTCCTATAATTTCTCGTTCTTGCTGAAGTATGTCCACCAAGTCAAGTCTATCATGTTCCAAAGCTAGGCTAATTGGTGTCTTGTCAAATTTACTAGTTGCATTTGCATCTGCACCATGTTCCAATAAAACATGCATCACTTCTATATGTTCCCTTTCTACTGCCCAATGTAAAGGAGTCATTTTAAGCTAAAGATGTTATGAAGTGTGTTAAATTATTTATACTTCAAAGAATTATATTTATTTTTGGTTTTTGATTTTTTGTTTACCATGTCTCTACTATCAACATCAGCTCCATAATTCAACAATAACTGTGCCATCTGATGATGACCTTCATAAGCGGCCATATGCAGTGGTGTTCTGTCTACCTTGGTTCTTGCATCTCTGGATATTCCTGCTCTGAGTAAAACTTCAGCGGTTTCTGTATGATTATTTTGTGCTGCCAAATGCAAAGCACTTGTACCAAGCTGAAAAACAAAATTCATAATAATAAAATACTTTTATATGAATATTATCTTAATTAAATGTTATATAGATACATACACAATCTGTCGTGAAAGGTGCTCCTCTACACATAAGTTCACGAACAGTCTCTGTGTCTCCATTTTTTGCACTAAGTAATAATTGCTTTCCTAATTCTACTATTGATAAGGCATCTTGAGAACGTGAACGTTGGGAGACATCGCAAGATAAAATTTCAACCTGGCAAATATTGTTCGAGAACTCTCATAAACATTGATTTTCTAATACAGATTTTACATTGAACTTGTATACATTATAGATTCTTTTATTGTATTTGATGAAATCATTATTTTGATCAAATCTAGTTCACATACATAACTTGTTTCAGTTATTCAATTATAAATGCAATTGATATGAAAAGAAAACTTACTGGTATAAGAGTGTCTTCGTCCAGTCCCTCGATATCATTGGCACAGATACTCTCAGCTTGCATGTTTGTATATCGAACTCAATTCCCCTCTCTCTGATGCACACTAAAATCAAATTATCCATAATATTTAAACGGTGCCACCAACTTTTCCGAATGAATAGGGTCGGCTCCGAATGTTCCATTTTCCAAGTATCAGTCATTGTACTTCGACCTTGAGGCACCGAAATTGAAAGTAGGTCGTAAAAATTGAAACGGAACTCAACTCGAAAGAAACGCGCTATCCTGATCACTTTATTCCTTTTCTAAATCACAAAAGCATCGCACGCTTATTTTTCGAAATTTCCTTCGATACAGGATGTTTTTATTTTGCCATCTCAGATCGCGAGGAACTTCCTGTTCCTGTTCATTAAACGGAAGTCCCATGCCATAGGCCCTGCGTTTCATGACCAAAAACTATCCAAATCGATTCGCGATAGCACGGAACGAAATTATACTTACGACCAGCACATTATTCACGCGTTTTGCTGGTTTTTCGTGCAAGTTTCCGTCGAGCACGCGACCTTTATCAGAATTCTTCCTCCCCACAGCCTTCTCGATTTACGGACTGGCTAAAGTTTTATAAAAATGGCGACGCATTGGCGCCATTCCTGACATAATTTATCCGATATTCCAATGAACCTTGAGCACGAATCAAAGAATATTTTTTAAATTCAATTGATTACAACAATACATTTGTATTCTGGTTTATAAAACTGGTTTATTACAATATAATAAACGATCTAAACGTAAAATATGTTCAATAATAATAATGTTTCGCAGCGCCGCATAGCGGTGCACGTGAAAATTATTTATTCTCGAAAAAAAGTTAGGTACGTGATATGTACGTAAGGTTAGTTCGTCGGTTAACACTTTTAAAGAGACCGCGAATCTTTATGCATTTCATCTTGTTTATCAGTTTTACTATATCGACGAGAAATTCTATAGAGATACAATTGACAAAGCAATATCTTTTCATATCATACATATATAAGATATAAAATGTCTAAGATAAATGATACTGTTTTTTCATTTTTTTAAATATAAGCAAACTAAGCATTTTTATATCATTTCGATAAAGTTATTGCTTTTCGTTAGTTATAAAAAAATTTTTCTATTGTTTGTTAGTTCGACAGAATAGGTAAATTTGTTTTAGCGCCATATCACGTGATCATCATGCCTCCTATCTCACTGACGACTAAGTCAATGTTACAAGATGTCGGTGAAAAACGGTGCTCGCTTGGATCACTGCCAAAGCTTTCAATTTCGTATTATTTGACGCGTGCTACATCATCGCATGTACCATATGCTCCTAAAGTATTAGAAAGTTTCTATGAGGTATCGTAATGTACAACAAACACATTTTTTAAGGAAATGTTTTATGCGCTGTATCATCCATCGTCCACAAATTGATACTATAAAAAATCTTTCAAAGATTTAACATCATTTTTTTTATAGATCATGTTCGTCGATAATAAAAGAATTTTAAAAATTTCGATAATATTTACGATCTAATGTAATTCATTTCATATAGGTATATATTTGCGAGAGATATCGATAGGTCATCGTTCGCGATTGGTCGAAATTTTAAACTTTAACGTATGATTGGTTGAAACGTTGTTACGACATTTATATAACAAATTCTCATCAAATGCTTTGAACATTACCTCACGATGTCTGATAATTTTGAACGTCATAATGAATTATCGTTTATTCTTCCATCCCGTAAACGCTGATTAATAATTTAATCTAACAGGTAAGTATACGTTTTATAGAAAATTACCGACTTACGATCAAAGTGATCGAAGATTTATGCGCGGTAAGTTTAAAATGATTGTAACCTATAAATGAAAAAATTCGAGGATTCTTCGTAATAACCGTTGAATCAATTTATTAATTTCAAAACTTTTTTCTATGCGATAACGCAATCGAGGACGAAGGTTTGCTCATTAATTTTTATTTATATACACGAACATCTAATATTTTACCAATTGTACTCGACCCAATCTTCCTACATCTCTATTATTACCCGGTAGACTCCTATATATATATATATATATATATATATATATATATATATATATATATATATATATATATGAAAATACGAGAAATTTCAATATTTTTTATTCTTCCTCTTCGTTTTGTCTGTCCTTCTTTATCTACAGGACATGTATATATACATACATAATATACATGCATACTTCATTGTTTTTTTATTTTTTTTACTTTCTTCGTCTTTACTATTGTTTCTAAATCTCTCGTTTCTTTCATTTTCTCCTTTTCTCCATTTTTTCCACCTCTTTTTTTGTATCTCTTACTTTTTCTCTCTCTCACACACATACACTATATTCTCATCCATTGCCTTCTACCACATTTCTAACTCTGTGACTAGCTTTTCCCTCTCTGTAGTTGACCCAGAATCGTGGAGATAACGGAGTATCAAGGTGCAACACAATGAATCTCCGTACCTAGGTATACATACGCGGTTAACTCTATATATATAATATGTGAGAAACAGTAAGAGGGAGGGAACGAAAGCGAGAGAGAGAGAGAGAGAACCATGAGGTATACGTATTACGTATACGGTATATGGATTACTGTTGGTGGCTCGTTATCGCAATTGATAATATCGTGGATTGTGGCTCACGGTTGAATTAAACAAATTTCACGGAAATATCGGTTAAAAGGATTTTATTGGCTAACGGTTTAACCAACGTAAATGATCCATAAATATTACATAATAGAAAAAAATAAATAAATAAAAATAAAATAAAGTACTTATTGAAAAAATATATTTTATAATGAAACGTATATCTACTGTCATAATTGTAATCTATTAACGTTAAAGTATTTTCGTTTAATAATGTTTAATTATTTTTTGAAATATTGTCCGTTGAGAATCGTAACAAATTTCATTAAAATTTTTAAATCGATTTATTGGTAAGGATAGATAAATTTTTGTAACTTCGTAAAACTCGATACGTATCCGTTATTCGAAGTTTTGGGAACGTGTAAAATAACTGACCTTTGAACTCTCTATAGAGCAAAGGTAGCATAGGAAAGTATTATGCATACAGAGTTTACTATCGGGTGCGTGCACCGCCACATCGGGTTACCCATTCCTTATATCGTAATCTAAGGAGGTGCCTGGCCGCGCACGGTCACGGGAGTGAGCTTGCATGCTTTCAAACGGAGTAGGTTAGAAGGTTCGTGAATTTCTCATGAAGGAAAATGCATCGTCCGTCGTTGACGATGACCAAGGTGTGTATATGTGTGTATCGTTTTCTTTGCTACAAGAACGTAACAAGTACTTTCATCTCTTTTAAATGTCATCGTTCGAGATTTATATACGTCATCCGTCAGTAATCATCATTTCTGATGATCATTTATTCTATTTTCCGTGTTCGGAGCTCCGGAAGGATTAAGAAAAAATGGATCGTATTTTGGAGTATAAATCATCGAGAGAAAAATAATAAAAGTAGGCGAATATAAAAAGTAAAAAAGAAAAGAAAGAAGGAAAGAAAAAAAAATAGTTACACTAAAACTTCGATACGTCACTCGGAGATTAACCTTATAACTTTTACATCGGAATTAAGGGTCGTTATGCAGCTTGCTAACGTTCTTCCAAACTACGCTACGATATATATATATATATATATATATATATATATATTTTCTATATACGTAGACATATACATTTATAGATTTACACGTACATATAGACGAAGTTTCGTGCCGCAGTCGCCGCACGGACTATTACAGGTTCTATGCGGTCTCGACCGCTGCAGAATTCAGGAAGTGTTGCACGGGAAATGAGATTCTTGCGTGAACAATACTCGAGACTCGAAGACCATTCCCTATTTGCATCGTGCGAAAAATAAAGAAATATGAGGATCTTAGAAAACGCCTCCCAAAGATACGAAGCTTCAGTTGGTTTCGTTATTTTTATTTGTAAAATGATAAAAAACATGAAGTCCGAGTGAAACTTTAAAATAGAAATATATTATGTTCAATGTATATAACGTTTTATGGACTGTATTCGTATAATTAAGAGATATGAATTAATTTCATTTAAATAGTTTAGCGAATGAAATGAAAATTTATTTCTAATCACGAAATATCGTAGATACATATTTATATGTTAGAAGTTGTTACTTTAATGTATTATTATCGCCATTATATTAACAAAATATCAATTAAACCAATTATTTTACAAAACCTAGATAAATACAATCATCTTAATGAAATTCTAATAGATTTAACTAGAATATAAAATAATTTATTTGCCATACGAAAGGTTTATCTTCTCTAAATTTAGTTTGGTCAACGTACGTTGAGACTTAAAGAAACTTCCTTACCTTTCCAAGTGTAAACAAAAGAGGGAGTACGCTAGCGTTAAGTAAATTCTGTCTTCTCTAATCGTCAGTATTCAGCACTGAAGTGTTCAACCAACCGAAAGAGAGTTATTTCTTCGCTTTAAGTTGACGTTTCTTTTTTTTCTCTTCAGGTCGATACGGACCCAACTTCCGGCGCACCATAACACCACGCCACAAAGCTTGGATCCTGATGGCACATTCTTGCACATGCTGTTCGTGTTTCTTCTGTTTTTTCAATGCTTCCTTTTCCGCGAGGTAAGCGTCTATAAATTTTTGCTTTTCTTTATACTGTAATAGAAAATTAATAGGACGAATTTCAATGTGTTTTCGTATCACCGCATAATAATTAATTGGGACGTTAAGCTTTCGTTAGAGACGAGTGAGAATATTGGAATTGCTACTCGTTCTTTTTATTCTTTTCTTTCTTTCTTTTTTTCATGCCATCTGTCACAATTATTCGTGATTGCTCAAGTGATAATATACGCGTATGTTATTATGAAAAACGTAAATTATTCATTAACTATTTAAACTGTTTATTCTTGTCTTTATAAATTTCTTCATTAATTATTTTAGATATATCGTTATTTTAATAATAATATTATATAACACATGACTCGTTCATATTGAGAATACGTTGTCTTGAATTCGATTATGCCACAAGTGTTTAAGCTCTCTCGCTTGTACTCTTGTGTATAAATTGTTGTAGCCGCGGTGAAATTTCTTCTAAGTCGACAAGTGAAGTACGTAGAATTTAGTATAATCTTATAATTAGTTATTTTTATATATTATATAAATACGTGTGTATGTATTATAAATAGATATACGTGTCTTGCATTTTGAAATTCACACGCGTAAGAATGACGATAAAAAAACCGTAAGAGTTAATCGTAAAGCTTCGTGAAAGAGTTTCAAGCGTGTTTCTTAGATCTTAAACATAAAATTATGGATATCGCTCGATTCGAAATAGTCACGAACGAGTTTTCCAGCGAAGTTTATCGATTCTCGTATAAGTAAAATTTTTGCGATATGCCGAGTAACATAATGTCGAGTTTGATTTTTTACAATGATCGATAATCTTCACAATATATATATATATATATATATATATATATATATATATATATATATATGTCGATAATCATCTTTTTCGAAGTACAATAATCGTTCGTTTCGATCTATAATTTTTATTGAAACATTGGCTGAAAGTATTATATATGCAAAATGTTCCCATAAGAATCAACGAGACATCGTGTGGCCATCTGTAGTTGAACTATTTTTCTATTTTTCTTTGTGTTTGAGGTCTTTGTCGGGAATAAGACAGCCTCTTTCTTTTCTATGTTTAGAACGAAAACATTACCTCTTGTGAAAGTTCAGCTAAGTCTTTTTGTCAAGTTTCTATCTCTATGTTCACTTCACAGATTTCCTTCTCATAAATTTTCTTCTCTTGATCGTACCGTCTCTGCCATTCTTCGATCTTTTCTTCGATACTCTGTAATTTTGTAAAAATATACTTTATTTATCTATAAGTATGTACATATATATCATAATTGATCAGGATCGAGCGTTTAAATGGGAACATCATGTATCAATAAACAATATGTGTTCAAAATTGTTTCTTTTTACTAAGTACTATTATGTATATATAAGCAGATTAAGATATAGATATTTTTATTTAAATATTTTCATCTTGTATATTTTATATATATATATATATTTCTTTCCATTATATAGAATGAGTCAATAACTATTATCATATATTTTTGGTTTTATGAAAAAAACATCTGACGATTGAACAAATTTTTTTTCAAGTTCATTCTTTTATGAGATTTCGAGATTGATCGATATTTTTTAAATGGAATTCTACAATTGTTTTTGCATAAAATGATTTTTTTGTGCAATTCTGAATAAAAAAGTATTAGAATACAATGTCAAAAAATTATTTACAAATATTTCTTTTTCTTTTTTATTGAAATTAGAAAAAAATATAAGAAGAAGAAATGGTTCAAGGTAAATTATATATTACATATTTTTTTCGCAAATGGACACGTATTTATATGCATTATTGTATTTGTACCATATTTAACGTGGTAATATAGTAGTTAATGATTCATCTTTTATATATATGTATATATATATTATACATTATTTTTCCTTTTAATGATTGAAGGTCATTAGTAGGCACTTCGTACACATTTGATTCAAAGCATCTAATAAAAAACGTATCTAATGGGAATTAAATCTGATGAGCATCAAGCTTTCTTTTTTTCTACAAAAATAATAAAAAGAATAAGAAAAAGACATTTCGACAATATTTATTTATAAACTTTATAAGTCAATATCTCTTGAATAAAACATTTGCGGACATACTTCCAGAGGAAAATTTTTCTTATTCTGAGATCCTAAATTCATATTTCAAGTTCAGCCATTTAACTCGGGGAGAGTTTGTATATACAATATAATATATATACAACATATGGCATCTAAAAATATTTAAAATACTTTCATACTCACCGCGATATCCTGGATAAGAAACGTAATCAATTCGGTAAATACCATTTCTTCCATTTTTTCACGTTCGTGAAGATCATCGAGCGTTTTTTTAAATCTTTTCCATTCTTCATTACACTTGATCGAATTTTGTTGACACTTAGCTTTATTCCACTTACTCGAATATTTATGTTCAATGTCGTTAACTATTTTCAGTTTTTCATTTTCATTCTAACAAGCATTGGAAAGAAAGGAGGAGTTTCAAGTGGGTGGATACGAAAGAACTTTTTCTTTGTTCTAACATAATACCTTTAAGTCGAGTAGTATATTCCTTAGACGGGTTCTCTCCGCTTCATTGCTCATTTTTTCGTTGGCGATAGTTTGTCGAAGCTTCATTGCAGTTTTCTTCATCGCTGTGTATTCCTCGAATAAAGTCTCCTCCTCTTTTCTCTGGGTCACAATTCTTTCAATTTCTTTGGTCAACACATCGAAACTACCATATTCGCGTATTTCTTCCTTCAATTCCTCCATAATTCCTCTTATGTATAGGCTATTCAGAAATATCGAAAAAAAGAAAAAGAAAAAGAAAAAGAAACGAACGAAATTATACAAAAAGAAAATTAATGTCAACGAGTTTAGACGAGAATTAAAGAATAAAAATTTATATTATCGTTTAAACCTATCGTTATGTAGTTTGTTATATGTAGCTTGTTCCTGCATATCTTTTATCATTTTTTTCATATCTTCATTAAGTACTTGCTTGTCTGTTGTTTCCAAATTTCTATAAGGGAAAATTAAAAAGAAAAAAATATAATGTTGTCTTGTAAGAGATATTATGCGATATTATTTTTATTTAATATAGGAACATACTCGAGTTCGTAAAGAATATAAGGGACGGTCGTGTTCTTCGATCGCTTAAAAATCTGTTTGAGAGTTTTTTGATAAATAACGAGCGCATTCGTGCAGTCTTCGAATATTATCGAAAGAGCAGCCACTTTTGAAGAGGAAAGTTCGGATAAATTATTTACTTTCTTTTCGGCCATCGAGTACCGTCCAATTAATCGATCTCTCTCTCTCTCTCTCTCTCTCTCTCTCTCTTTTTCTCTTAATTTAAAGAAATTCAACAAGTCGATCGATGCCGATCATTAGTGAAATACTTCTTGATCTTGACGTGTTCTAAAAAGCTTGTAAAATCATTAAATGAAATATTTGTATATACGTACATAGATAGCTCTTACATTTCAACAAAATTTTATTCGGTTGATTTTGCGCCGAGTAATTGAATATAACTGGCATCATGCGCATACACACATCCTACATATCTGTTAAATTCAACGAACGAGCCAATTTATCATACCTCCGTATACTTCGTGAGAAAGCCATCTCGTTTCGATTTTTGCTACTCTACCGTTTATTTATTATTTTTATCGTTCATCTCTATGTATAGTTCGCTACAGTATTTCAAAAGTTCCTTTACGTTTCCCGAGAAACGAATAATGAGACCTTTCATTTTAATGTGCAACGTTTAATCCGTGATTTTTACAATTTTACGAAGAAATTTATATCTTTTGTACGTGTCTGTGTGTGCGTATGTGTGTGTGTGCGCGCGCGCGCGCGAGATTAATTTATGTACGTACATACAATATTGAATTACGTCGATCGTATGATTAATC
The DNA here is from genome assembly GCF_910589235.1 of Vespa crabro. Lineage (NCBI taxonomy): Eukaryota > Metazoa > Arthropoda > Insecta > Hymenoptera > Vespidae > Vespa > Vespa crabro. Next base: position 2,820,573 of record NC_060960.1, read on the forward strand.
GAATCGATTCGAATACGAATGATTCTACTTACTTTGACGAATTTCGAGATATCCAAAATAAAATAAACATTTTTGTGATGTATATCATATACTGATCGATTTCGATATAACAAACGTTTTATACGAGCACCATAAACTTCACCAAGTGGAGTGGTTGCTGAGAAACGTTTTTAACGGTGAAAACGGTTTGATCTATCGCTTGTCGTTACTCTAGCAACCATAACAGTCAGAACGCAACCTCCATGTACGTATTTATAGTATGTATCATCAAAATTACGCTTGGCATTGTGGAAAGCATTTTTAAATAATAAAACGTTATTACTTTCATTTTCACTTCTCGTTAACACCTGTCGATTGTATAAGGGTATCACGGTAAGTAACCATTTTGAAAAATGATGATTAAATAAGACAAGATTATTATCGGGAATAGGAATGAAAATTCTTAGGTAATGCGAAGAAGCCGTTTGGTTTCTCCCGTACAATTAAAAATTTTTAAGAGTTACGTAAGAATCAGACTATGTCATAAATCGATTATTTTATGGTAGGTAATTTCTGATTTTTCATTTTAATCGAATAAAATGTAAGTAATTTTTTAATCTTTTTAGATGGGATCTTTGATAATGAGAAATTTTGTTCTTAGAATCTAATTGATTTCATGTTAAATAAAAGTCTTACATGAAAACCTTTTATTATTAATGCTCATTAGAGTTTCTTAAGTCTCAAGAGTGTATTAAAAAGGAAAGTTCGAGGAAATCAGTCGAAGTCGAAAGCTGTTGAGCTGACGGCTGTCGTAGAATATAACCGTATCCTTTCACGTTAGGTCTTCGGAAGAAAATTTCATTGGAAAAAAGTCTTGTGGACAGAAGGACTTTCGCTTCTGCTTTGGTTCATCTGTAGAAAAGAACAGGCCACGGAGCATGTACCACTTTGATTGGAAAAGTTTCGCGCTCAGGAGACTTTAATTGAATCTGCATTGTCTAGGAGGTCCCTCTCGAACTGTCACAAAATTAGCCTCGTTTTTTCCCTTAAGGACTTTGAATTCTTTGGAAAACAAACAAAAAAGTTTCAGCTCTTTCTTGTTATGATCTATAAATCGCAATGATCCTCGTTCGATCGGCCAATAGGATGGACATTTTCTAGACCGATCTTTTTTTCGTTTTAAAAAATAGTAAAGATTGAAATTGAATGGCATTTTTTTGTATTTCGATTTACATTAAAGTTGCCTAACGAAAGAATATAATACCATATAGATTACATGAATATCATAATTCATGGTTAGATCATAATTAAAATTATATTAGAAAGAAATATTTTACTTCCTTTTATATCTTGCAAAGTCGATGGGAATTAAAATCAAGAGATCAATTGAAATAATATACTGCATTGCGATCTTCGAAAGTTTACAAAATTTTGGATAAATTTTTTTTCATTAGTTCTTGTTGATTCTTTTACCGTACTATTTATAATGTTTAATCTGTCGCGAATTTCATAAGTCAAAACTTGTCCATCGTCTTAAACCCCGTGGGGCACGAAACCAATGACGAATATCAATATGAAACAATAATGTAAAACAAACGCGTTTAAATGAAATCTTTGATTTTCCCAAGTTCGACGATTTACTCGTGGTACGATGACGTTTATAAGGCAAACGATAGAAATAAATAATTCAGCCTATTTAAACGCGAAATTCATTTCTTTGATTTTTAAATACTTTATAATTCATGAAATTTCTTTCGAAATTGAAAAAAGAGGCGGGAGAGTGGGCGAGTCGGTGAATGTGGCGCTCTCTGTCGAATAGCGCGGTAATTTCGAAATGGGCCAGGGAGGGACGGGGCGAAGGATAAATAGGGAAGAGAAACCGGGGGTATTCGGCGTGTTTTGGCTGGGACGCTTGCGTATTTGCGAGGCGGCGTCGCGTCGGCGCGTTTCTGCCGCGCCCGAGGTGCGTGGAAGCGCCAGATTGCGAGGGCGGTGTCGGTGGTGGTAGGTAGCAGCAGCAGCAGCAGCAACAACAGCAGCAGCAGCAGCAGCAGGACGTTTTCGAGGCTTCGTGCCTCTCCTCCTTGCTTGCTCGCTCGCACGCTACTACTCTTCGTCTCGTCCTCGGCGAGACGACGTGTTCGTTTCTTCTATTTTTATCGTCGTCGTCATCGTCATCGTCGTCGTCGTCGTCGTTGTTGTCGTCGTCGTTGTGGTTGTCGTTGTCGTTGTCATTGTCGTTGTCGTCGTCGTAGTCTTCGTTTACGTCAAATTCGCTTTTCATCGTCCTCGTTAAAAATACGAATTTGTTACACATACATACAGACATATATATATATATATATATATATATATATATATATATATATATGTATATATAGTATATATTGTTTGGAGGAGATCAAAAGAGAAAAGGGAAGAAAAACAGGGGTAGTAGTGCCGGACGGTTCTCGTTGTCGATGTCGTCGCGTATCATCGCGCTTCGTGCACGTTCGTCGCTCGCGCCACACTCGAGAACGCGTCGTCGTCGTCGTCGTCGCGAGAAAGCCGCCCCTTCGCACGGTGCACGGTGCGACACTCGACAGTCGTCTCGACGCCACGAACGAGCGCGCTTCTTCTTCTTCTTTGCTGCCGCTTCCTCCTACAATTCTTCTAGATTTTGTTCTTCCACTGCAACAGCCGTCGCGCAAGAATCGTCGCAAGAATCGCCGACAAGGTGTCATTCCATTTTGAGTCAACGGTCGAGCATAGATAACAACAGAAGGAAAAACAGAAGTTCTAGTAGTATTAGCGGAAACAACGCATTGCCCAAAGTCTATCGTGTCGCGTTTTCATATTTAATTTTTATTTGATACTTTATTCTTCTTATTCTTATTCTTCTTTATTGCGTGACACACGCGCGCGTGTCGATGCTCTCCCACTATTACTACTACTACTACTACTACTACTACACTACTACAATTATCACCACCACCATCTCCAGCTGCCACCGTTGGAAGCTCGTTGCCGCGGCAGGAGGCAGCACAGCTCTACGCAGAACACCCTTCTACACGGTGGAATTTAAGGTTATAATCTCGACGCGTTTTACCCTTACGCGTTGATACGTCCATCTCGTCGTTCGGGTTCTTCTACCCGCTGTTGTCGCCCACCACGTCGACAACGTCGTCGTCGTCGTCGTCGTAGTGGACATCACACAGCGTATCTACAAGTGAGTAACTTGTTCTTTTGTATTTATTTTCACTTCTGTTTTATTTTTTATTATGTTTTACTTTTCATTCCAACTACTCTCTTTCTCTCTTCACGTGTTTTCTTCTTTTTTTTTTTTTTTAGATCAAAGTATCCTTTATTCTTAAAGGAAAAATATGTAAAGACTTTGTTCTTACAGTTTCGCTCGAATCTTTCATGGATTTATTATCGTCCCGCGCATCCCGATAGACAGACAGAAAAAGAGAGACAGAGAGAGAGAGAGAGAGAGAGAGAGAGAGAGAGAGAGAGAAAGAGAGAAAGAGAGAGAAAGAGAGAGAGATAGAGAGAGGGAGGTAGTCATGGTTAACCTAGTTGTGAGTTTTTGGAACGCCCTCGTGTTTACGCCGCGCGACGACGTAACTCGTTTAAATGTGAGCGGTGAAAGTTTTGCCCGCGATACGCCGATTACGGATATGTTCTAGTCGATCTCTTTCGATTATTATTTTGAACACACGTGAAGAAAAATCAGAGAGAATGTCGACTTTTATTTTTGTCTTTTATTTATTTATTTGATTATTTGTTTATTTTTTTAATTTTTCCATTTTCGTTTATATTTATATCTCGGAAATATTTTCCTTCCCGTCCTTTTCCTTTTAAGTTTTCTTGCCACTTTGATAAGATTTCTATTTAGATTACGGTGATCAGTTTATACCTTTCAAATGAAATTCAGCATCGATTTTCGAAGGAAAAATGACAAGATATGTATGCTCTGTGATGGAAGAAATGTTGACATCCGCGAGAAATGGAAAATCCGGGTTGGAAAAGGGAGTTGGAAAGTTTGCGGTTAAAGTTTCTCTTCGAAAATTCGCTGACAGGACGAAAGGATTCAGTTTGATAATTTCGCGAGACAATTTTGTGAACTTTATTAAAATATGTATAGATGCATTGTATGCGTAGAAACGTTAAAGAAAAAAAAAAAAAAAGAAGAAAAGATTATTTAAAAGATCTTTCCCGAGTAAAATCTTGTATATTATTAGGGTATTAGCGATAACAAACAAAGATGAAGAAACATATTTTTTACTCAAATCGAAAGTATGTAAATTGATTTCTGTTTTTATTCTCGTTACAAACAATTTTTATTTTGCTTGATTTTTCGTATTAAAGAGATCAGTATTTCTTGTTATCAGTATTTTCTGCTTTAAAATCGTTTGTAATGCTTTATACAACATCGTAACGAAGAAAGAGCCTCGTGAACGTAGGCCCTTAATGCATTACTCCCTTTAATCAGTCAATTGACTGACCAATAAATGGAGCCTATAGATGATCGCTTTATCACTCACCTGCTGCAAGTCGTAATCCCATAATTCGTTAGGCTATGATCGCAAGCAGTCAGATTTGATGTTATCCTCTTGGAATTAACGTGTTAATTGATGCTAAACGTATGCGTAAATTTCAATTGTTAGATGTGAAAAAAACTTGATTTATTTAAAAAATAATATATATATATTTATCTTCTTCGATAAGGATTGCAGATAAGTTTTATCTGCAACAAAGACTTTATATGGTGTAACACATGTCTTTATACATATATGTATAAAATATGTTATAATACATATATATATATATATACACGCACACATACACACACAGGCGCGCGCGCGCGCGCATATTGCGCTTTTAAATCCGTATTGCGCTAAGAAGCTGCTTAAATATTCGAAAAGCATCTGTAACAGTTTCAAGCGTAAAATGCCAGTTTCACGAGAGCATGGTCCAAGAATCCGCAGTTAGCGTGGAACGAAAGTGTCATGCGATTTTGGAGATTTTAAAGTGGAAAATCGGAAACAAGAAATTATCTGAACGTGTTCATATTTTAAAATCTATCCAAATAAATTTTTATCAACGTGATTAAACTCCTAATCGTTTTGTAAATAACGAATATACTTTATTTTGTATAATTTGTTAAAAAAGAAAATATGAAAAAGTGTGAAAAATGTGTATGAGTTCATTTGGAAAAAAAAATAGATATATTACGCTTGGAGAATCGATATTAGATATGTTTGTTAGGTACTATTTACTTTTTGTAGCCATTTGGAGATATTGAATGTATCGTTATCGGAGATATTGAATGTATACGTTAAAATCTATTTAAATGAATTTTTACCAACATGTTAGAACTTTTAATTTGATTTTTCAACGTGATTTTTGTAAATAACGATATTTTATTTTATTTATATAGCACATTGAAAAAGTAATTATCAAGGGGACATTGAAACTTGAAAAAAAGAAAAAAATATATGTATATTTTACTCTTATTTTCGTTAGAGGATCGATATTACACGTATTATTTATTTTTCTTATTTGTAACGAAATACTGAATGAATTTTTGTAACTTAAAATCTATTTAAATGTATTTTTATCGTACATGATTGAATTCCTAATTTGATTCTCCAACGTGATTTTTGTAAATAAAACCATATTTTACTTTTCTTTCTTTCTTGCTTTTTTTCTTTTTGCATAATAAGAAGGTTTGACAAAAATAAGATAGTTTGAATCAAAAAAGGAAAAGAAGAAGAAGAAAATGAGAAATAATATTTATCTTAGAGAATTGATATTACTCTTACTATCTGTTTTTTGTAGCCGTAGGGGGAGAAACAAAAAGATATATACGCTTTTTATAACCGTTCTCTAGTTTTGTCGTCCCGGCGGAAAACTGCGGAAACTTAATATTAAATCCTGAATTTAAAAGCGCAGTACTGCTTGACCATAATGGAGGTCTTCCAAGTGACTCTAGACAAACGGTATTTCCGCTTTCCTTTCACCCTAGAAAATGCGGTTGCCTTTATGATACGATTCTGTGTAGTGTAAGTCGGTTGAACAAAGAAGGAATGAAAATTTCCAATGAAGATTAGTATGATGTTCGATAATGCATATCTGCCGTCTTTTTTTTTTGTTGTATAAACATAATGGACCATGATTTTTTTTTACATTTAACTATATTATTTTACATTTATTTGGAAAATTTTTTCGACTTTGATTCGTTTCATCGTTAATTTCTATTAAGATATTAATCCTTTGTCTTATAATTATTTTCATAATTTACTTTCGGCCAATCCTGACTTTTTATAACTTTTGATATCTTGTGTTAAAATACATACATATATATTTTTTTTTTCAGAGAACTTTTTTAATAATACTCTTTTCTAATGATTTGTGTTTTATTAATTAACTTAATAATTTTACGGGGGAAAAAATAGTATTGTTTTACCATCGATGATTTTCATAGCGCAAACGATTAAATTAAAATCTTTTTTTTTTTAACACTTAAAAATACTTATACGTCGTTTTTAGTACATGCGAAAGGATTTATTCTTTATTGAGAGACGTCACTTATATGCATGAAATTTTTTAACAAAAATTTCTTTCGATATCTATTAGTGTCGAACCACGACAAAAGTATTTTTCCCCAACGATGATCGATATTTCTTTGTAAGTTCTTAAAGCTTACAGTATTGTACGACGCACCCTCGAGGAAGAATGTCGTACAATCTTTGAGTACAAAGGCTGTACGAGAAAATAGCCATCATTTCCTATTTTATATACCAAATAATTTAGCAACAGCTTTCTTCGGTTTTTTCTTTCTCTCTTTTTTTTTTCTTTCACGAAATCATCCTCTTTATCTCTCTCTCTCTCTCTCTTTTCCTTTTTTTTCTTTTTTTTTTTACTCGATAAAATCCTATTATCTCTCGTGACGCATCTATTTCATGTAGAAGGTAAGATTTTGATCTCCGATCAAGAAAGAAAGAGATTGAGAGAGATAGAGTTAGGGACAAAGAGAGAGAGAGAGAGAAAGAGTGAGAGAGAGAGAGAGAGAGAGAGAAAGACAGACAGAGAGAGAAAACGATTCTCACGTTCAAAATGGAAAAGAACATACGGGAAAATCCAAAAGAAAACGTGAAAAAAAGTCAATCCTCCGATAAGAAAGTAAACGAGTTTAAAAAACCAACCCCTTTTCCCCATCGATTCGTTTTACACCTCTCTCTCTCTCTCTCTCTCTCTCTCTCTCTCTCTCTCTCTCTCTCTCTCCCCCTATCTCTTATTCCCTCCTATTCTGATGATAAGACCATACGCGTTTCTACTCTTTACGCTCTTTCTCGTCTTTTTTTTCATTGATAAAAATCAATGATTCGAGATATAATATTTTTTTTTCTTTCCCCTTGCACTTTCCTTGTCGCACGCCGTTTGCGCATAAGAATATCATTAAATCTCGTCAAATGGCTTCACGGAACGATCCCATGGATCGTAAGTTCGAACGTTACATTTTTTTTCTTATAAAAACGAAGCCTTAAAAACGTTGGCATTAACTTTATAATGTTAATGTTATCTTTTTTTCTTTTTTTACAGTTTTTACGGTGATTAGATCTTTTTTTTTATTAGGTCCTCTCATTATAATCTTCTTATAATAACATTTTGAATCTATGCTAATTATCTGATTATATTGAATATATTAAGAAAAAAAAAATGGAAACGTATGTTCTATCTATAACATTTAAAAATATTATCTAACTTATTTTTATGTTGTATTTTTGTTACGAATCCTTATTATATTAAAATAATTAAGAAAAAAGAAACAATTAAGCCCGTAACACTTAATATTTGCAGATGTAGTCTAATTTGTTTCGCTTGTGTTTAGTAATATATATTAGCCCTTATCTGTTAAAAGTCATTTCAAAGCTCTTTCTTTTTTTAAAGATATCATTTTGGGACTATATTAATGATTTTATTATATTGAATAAATTAAGAAAATAGAGAAAAGGAAGACATGAGAAAACATGATCTTTAAAATTTTCGATCAATATTTTTTACAACAATGCTGTAATAGATATTACAATTACAATTTTGTAATTGTAATTGGTATTATAATTACAATTTTAATTTGTAATTTTGTTATGAAGATTAGCGCTTTTCTGTTATATTATTTTCAAACCAAGAGAAAAAAGATCCCCAACCTTAACTGTATCTATGTTCACAAAAATGTCGCTTTTCAGCGAATGTTCACGCATGGGTAACGTCAGCAGATATCTACATACGTATATACATGCGTATATACATGCGTACATACATACATATATACATACGTTGGACGTCACTATTGAGTTGCGGCGACAATAGCGATGCCGGAATTGCTTCGCTCGGTTGGTCGAATACCGCGATGGGATAAAAAAATCCGTATACGTAGGAGACTAATAACAGTCTCTGTATGGTCGGATATTAATCAAATAAAGACGGCAATGCGATTTCGTTTTAGACCATGCGTATATAAAAAAAGAAGCAAGCCAGGTTTCATAGTCAGTTGTTTGAACATGTTGTCACATCCGTTAAAAGCTTCGGAGATGAGATATAAATCTGTAATCCTGGATGTACGAAGTGTTTTTTTCTTACTTTTTTCTCTCTTCTTTATTTCTTTTTTCCTTATTTTCTTTCTCTTTCTATTTTCAAATAGATTTGTTTGAGGGTATTTGAGATCACTTATCGTCAAGATGATCATATCGTGATGTTACTTTTCATATAGAGTCACATATATCATATATCACATGCACGCAT